>NW_027193049.1:0-103000 GCF_949987515.2 Delphinus delphis
GGGCAGAATTGCAGGAAACCGATTTCAGGAGGTAGACTGGAATTGCATTGAAAGCATAGGAAAAGAGGCAGAACGTCCACAATGATGCACTTGGCCAAAAAGGGCGTATGCGTTTTTTCCTGAATATATTCAGAAAAACACGCATACGCCCTTTTTGGCCAACCAAGCAAGCTTGCAAAGGAAATCTGCACTACAATGAAGTCTCACTTCCCCCCGGTCAAAAGGGCCATCTGAAAAAAGTGTAAAATCCAGAAAGGCAGGACAGGCCATGGAGAACTGGGAGCCTTGTTATGCTGATGGGCGGGATGTAAATTGCCAACAACCACTCGGGAGAAGTGTATGGTGTTTCCTGAAACATCTAAAAAACAAAGCAACAGAACCTAGGGCACTTCCACTTATGGTCCTATAGATTAGGGAAATTAAAATCAAAAAGACACAGCCACCCCAAAGTCTGGGACGCCTCTGTTTACAAGAACCTCGTTTACAGTACAAGTTCAACATCGCAGAAAGTGAAAAATGGATAAAGAACTTGTGGTACTTACGTACAATGCAGTATCACTCAGCAATGAAATCTATGTCATCAGGCCCGTAGCAGCATAATGAGTGGATTCAGGTACGATGATTGTAACTGAAATAAGTCACACAGAAAAAGAAACATCATAAGATATCACTAATACACGGAATGTAAACTTGGCTACACAGGAACTGCATTCCAAAACAGAACAGGGTCTCAAATTTAGAAAACCAACTTATGCTTGCTTAAGGGGAAAGGTGAGTTGGGGTGCTGCATAAAACCAGAGATTGAAATGAGCACAGATAAAGTTCCTTAAGCCAAATATGGAATAGACAAGAGCTACTCCTTGCTCAACGAAATGGACTCAAAACCCCATATTAAACGCCTAAGAATGTACCTGACTAGTAAGTATCTTAAAACCTATGGATTGCTATGTCTCCAAAAGAGAATCAAGCATGTGTACAGGGGCATAAACGCAGCAGTGATAGGATTGGAGAGGTTCGTGAGCAAATGAAGACCCTTTGAAGTCATATTGCATGGTACCCATTCCATGGGTTTCAAATACCCAGGTTTAAGGTATTCTTCCTTCAGCTAAAACATGCATGTGGAACCTAGAGTATGATCAACCATGTGATCGGGAGACGTGTTCAAATATGTCTCAGGTTTCCTCCCCTGGTACTCGGGTGCAACATTCCAGACGCTTTACTAACACTCTCCCGACTTGGAGAGTCAGTCCCTTTAACCTCCTGTTTGGCCCAGTTTGCAATTTCTGCGGAAGACGAACAGGAATAGTGAGAACCAATGAGAGGCTAGCTGGAGGTGTCTGGACGGGCAAATTAACTCTCATTTCCCACCAGGAAGAGGAATTAACCAAAGGCTCAGCATGCCGGGCCGGAACCAGATTAGGGCCTGAAGCCATCCTGCGGTGTTGCGGCCAGCTCAAAAGAAAGCGAGTTTAAGAAAGGAGCTCAGGGGCACTGTAATTCACAAACCTGCAGAGTTATAAATGACAGCTATCGTCCAAAAATATACTGAAGTAAGGCTGCCAAGAGGACTTGAAAGCGGGGCAGAATTGCAGGAAACCGATTTCAGGAGGTAGACTGGAATTGCATTGAAAGCATAGGAAAAGAGGCAGAACGTCCACAATGATGCACTTGGCCAAAAAGGGCGTATGCGTTTTTTCCTGAATATATTCAGGAAAAAACGCATACGCCCTTTTTGGCCAACCAAGCAAGCTTGCAAAGGAAATCTGCACTACAATGAAGTCTCACTTCCCCCCGGTCAAAAGGGCCATCTGAAAAAAGTGTAAAATCCAGAAAGGCAGGACAGGCCATGGAGAACTGGGAGCCTTGTTATGCTGATGGGCGGGATGTAAATTGCCAACAGACACTCGGGAGAAGTGTATGGTGTTTCCTGAAACATCTAAAAAACAAAGCAACAGAGCCTAGGGCACTGCCACTTATGGTCCTATAGCTTAGGGAAATTAAAACAAAAAGACACAGCCACCCCAAAGTTTGGGACGCCTCCGTTTACAAGAACCTCGTTTACCGTACAAGTTCAATATCACAGAAAGTGAAAAATGGATAAAGAACTTGTGGTACTTACGTACAATGCAGTATCACTCAGCAATGAAATCTATGTCATCAGGCCCGTAGCAGCATAATGAGTGGATTCAGGTACGATGATTCTAACTGAAATAAGTCACACAGAAAAAGAAACATCATAAGATATCACTAATACACGGAATGTAAACTTGGCTACACAGGAACTGCATTCCAAAACAGAACAGGGTCTCAAATTTAGAAAACCAACTTATGCTTGCTTAAGGGGAAAGGTGAGTTGGGGTGCTGCATAAAACCAGAGATTGAAATGAGCACAGATAAAGTTCCTTAAGCCAAATATGGAATAGACAAGAGCTACTCCTTGCTCAACGAAATGGACTCAAAACCCCATATTAAACGCCTAAGAATGTACCTGACTAGTAAGTATCTTAAAACCTATGGATTGCTATGTCCCCAAAAGAGAATCAAGCATGTGTACAGGGGCATAAACGCAGCAGTGATAGGATTGGAGAGGTTTGTGAGCAAATGAAGACCCTTTGAAGTCATATTGGATGGTACCCATTCCATGGGTTTCAACTACCCAGGTTTAAGGTATTCTTCCTTCAGCTAAAACATGCATGTGGAACCTAGAGTATTATCAACCATGTGATCGGGAGACGTGTTCAAATATGTCTCAGTTTTCCTCCCCTGGTACTCGGGTGCAACATTCCAGACGCTTTACTAACACTCTCCCGACTTGGAGAGTCAGTCCCTTTAACCTCCTGTTTGGCCCAGTTTGCAATTTCTGCGGAAGATGAACAGGAATAGTGAGAACCAATGAGAGGCTAGCTGGAGGTGTCTGGACGGGCAAATTAACTCTCATTTCCCACCAGGAAGAGGAATTAACCAAAGGCTCAGCATGCCGGGCCGGAACCAGATTAGGGCCTGAAGCCATCCTGCGGTGTTGTGGCCAGCTCAAAAGAAAGCGAGTTGAAGAAAGGAGCTCAGGGGCACTGTAATTCACAAACCTGCCGAGTTATAAATGACAGCTATCGTCCAAAAATAGACTGAAGTAAGGCTGCCAAGAGGACTTGAAAGCGGGGCAGAATTGCAGGAAACCGATTTCAGGAGGTAGACTGGAATTGCATTGAAAGCATAGGAAAAGAGGCAGAACGTCCACAATGATGCACTTGGCCAAAAAGGGCGTATGCGTTTTTTCCTGAATATATTCAGGAAAAAACGCATACGCCCTTTTTGGCCAACCAAGCAAGCTTGCAAAGGAAATCTGCACTACAATGAAGTCTCACTTCCCCCCGGTCAAAAGGGCCATCTGAAAAAAGTGTAAAGTCCAGAAAGGCAGGACAGGCCATGAAGAACTGGGAGCCTTGTTATGCTGATGGGCGGGATGTAAATTGCCAACAACCACTTCTGAGAAGTGTATGGTGTTTCCTGAAACATCTAAAAAACAAAGCAACAGAACCTAGGGCACTTCCGCTTATGGTCCTATAGCTTAGGGAAATTAAAATCAAAAAGACACAGCCACCCCAAAGTTTGGAACGGCTCTGTTTACAAGAACCTCGTTTACAGTACAAGTTCAACATCGCAGAAAGTGAAAAATGGATAAAGAAGTTGTGGTATTTACTTACAAAGCAATATCACTCAGCAATGAAATCTGTGTCATCAGGCCCTTAGCAGCACAATGAGTGGATTCAGGTATGATGATTCTAACTGAAATAAGTCACACAGAAAAAGAAACATCATAAGATATCAGTAATACACGGAATGTAAACTTGGCTACACAGGAACTGAATTACAGAACAGAACAGGGTCTCAAATTTAGAAAACCAACTTATGCTTGCTTAAGGGTAAAGGTGAGTTGGGGTGCTGCATAAAACCAGAGATTGAAATGAGCACAGATAAATTTCCTTAAGTCAAATATGGAATAGACAAGAGCTACTCCTTGCTCAACGAAATGGACTCAACACCGCATATTAAACGCCTAAGAATGTACCTGACTAGTAAGTATCTTAAAACCTATGGATTGCTATGTCTCCGAAAGAGAATCAAGCATGTGTACAGGGGCATAAACGCAGCAGTGATAGGATTGGAGAGGTTCGGTGAGCAAATGAAGACCCTTTGAAGTCATATTGCATGGTACCCATTCCACGGGTTTCAACTACCCAGGTTTAAGGTATTCTTCCTTCAGCTAAAACATGCATGTGGAACCTAGAGTATGATCAACCATTTGATCGGGAGACGTGTTCAAATATGTCTCAGTTTTCGTACCCTGGTACTCGGGTGCAACATTCCAGACGCTTTACTAACACTCTCCCCACTTGGAGAGTCAGCCCCTTTAACCTCCTGTTTGGCCCAGTTTGCAATTTCTGCGGAAGATGAACAGGAATAGCGAGAACCAATGAGAGACTAGCTGGAGGTGTCTGAACGGGCAAATTAACTCTCATTTCCCACCAGGAAGAGGAATTAACCAAAGGCTCAGCGTGCCGTGCCAGAACCAGATTCGGGCCTGAAGCCATCCTGCGGTGTTGCGGCCAGGTCACAAGAAAGCGAGTTGAAGAAAGGAGCTCAGGGGCACTGTAATTCACAAACCTGCAGAGTTATAAATGACAGCTATCGTCCAAAAATAGACTGAAGTAAGGCTGCCAAGAGGCGTTGAAAGCGGGGCAGAATTGCAGGAAACCGATTTCAGGAGGTAGACTGGAATTGCATTGAAAGCATAAGAAAAGAGGCAGAACATCCACAATGATGCACTTGGCCAAAAAGTGCGTATGCGTTTTTTCCTGAATATATTCAGGAAAAAACGCATACGCCCTTTTTGGCCAACCAAGCAAGCTTGCAAAGGAAATCTGCACTACAATGAAGTCTCACTTCCCCCCGGTCAAAAGGGCCATCTGAAAAAAGTGTAAAATCCAGAAAGGCAGGACAGGCCATGGAGAACTGGGAGCCTTGTTATGCTGATGGGCGGGATGTAAATTGCCAATAGACACTCTGGAGAAGTGTATGGTGTTTCCTGAAACATCTAAAAAACAAAGCAACAGAGCCTAGGGCACTTCCACTTATGGTCCTATAGCTTAGGGAAATTAAAATCAAAAAGACACAGCCACCCCAAAGTTTGGAACGCCTCCGTTTACAAGAACCTCGTTTACCGTACAAGTTCAATATCACAGAAACTGAAAAATGGATAAAGAACTTGTGGTACTTACGTACAATGCAGTATCACTCAGCAATGAAATCTATGTCATCAGGCCCGTAGCAGCATAATGAGTAGATTCAGGTACGCTGATTCTAACTGAAATAAGTCACATAGAAAAAGAAACATCATAAGATATCACTAATACACGGAATGTAAACTTGGCTACACAGGAACTGAATTCCAAAACAGAACAGGTTCTCAAATTATAAAACCAACTTATGCTTGCTTAAGGGTAAAGGTGAGTTGGGATGCTGCATAAAACCAGAGATTGAAATGAGCACAGATAAAGTTCCTTAAGCCAAATATGGAATAGACAAGAGCTACTCCTTGCTCAACGAAATGGACTCAACACCGCATATTAAACGCCTAAGAATGTACCTGACTAGTAAGTATCTTAAAACCTATGGATTGCTATGTCTCCGAAAGAGAATCAAGCATGTGTACAGGGGCATAAACGCAGCAGTGATAGGATTGGAGAGGCTCGGTGAGCAAATGAAGACCCTTTGAAGTCATATTGCATGGTACCCATTCCACGGGTTTCAACTACCCAGGTTTTAGGTATTCTTCCTTCAGCTAAAACATGCATGTGGAACCCAGAGTATGATCAACCATGTGATCGGGAGACGTGTTCAAATATGTCTCAGTTTTCCTTCCCTGGTACTCGGGTGCAACATTCCAGACGCTTTACTAACACTCTCCCCACTTGGAGAGTCAGCGCCTTTAACCTCCTGTTTGGCCCAGTTTGCAATTTCTGTGGAAGATGAACAGGAATAGCGAGAACCAATGAGAGACTAGCTGGAGGTGTCTGGACGGGCAAATTTAACTCTCATTTCCCACCAGGAAGACGAAATAATGAAAGGCTCAGCGTGCCGTGCCGGAACCAGATTAGGGCCTGAAGCCATCCTGCGGTGTTGCGGCCAGGTCACAAGAAAGCGAGTTGAAGAAAGGAGCTCAGGGGCACTGTAATTCACAAACCTGCAGAGTTATAAATGACAGCTATCGTCCAAAAATACACTGAAGTAAGGCTGCCAAGAGGACTTGAAAGCGGGGCAGAATTGCAGGAAACCGATTTCAGGAGGTAGACTGGAATTGCATTGAAAGCATAGGAAAAGAGGCAGAACGTCCACAATGATGCACTTGGCCAAAAAGGGCGTATGCGTTTTTTCCTGAATATATTCAGGAAAAAACGCATACGCCCTTTTTGGACAACCAAGCAAACTTGCAAAGGAAATCTGCACTACAATGAAGTCTCACTTCTCCCCAGTCAAAAGGGCCATCTGAAAAAAGTGTGAAATCCAGAAAGGCAGGACAGGCCATGGAGAACTGGGAGCCTTGTTATGCTGATGGGCGGGATGTAAATTGCCAACAGACACTCAGGAGAAGTGTATGGTGTTTCCTGAAACATCTAAAAAACAAAGCAACAGAGCCTAGGGCACTTCCACTTATGGTCCTATAGCTTAGGGAAATTAAAATCAAAAAGACACAGCCACCCCAAAGTTTGGAACGCCTCCGTTTACAAGAACCTCGTTTACCATACAAGTTCAATATCACAGAAAGTGAAAAATGGATAAAGAACTTGTGGTACTTACGTACAATGCAGTATCACTCAGCAATGAAATCTATGTCATCAGGCCCGTAGCAGCATAATGAGTAGATTCAGGTACGCTGATTCTAACTGAAATAAGTCACATAGAAAAAGAAACATCATAAGATATCAGTAATACACGGAATGTAAACTTGGCTACAGAGGAACTGAATTCCAAAACAGAACAGGTTCTCAAATTATAAAACCAACTTATGCTTGCTTAAGGGGAAAGGTGAGTTGGGTTGCTGCATAAAACCAGAGATTGAAATGAGCACAGATAAAGTTCCTTAAGCCAAATATGGAATAGACAAGAGCTACTCCTTGCTCAACGAAATGGACTCAACACCCCATATTAAACGCCTAAGAATGTACCTGACTAGTAAGTATCTTAAAACCTATGGATTGCTATGTCTCCGAAAGAGAACCAAGCATGTGTACAGGGGCATAAACGCAGCAGTGATAGGATTGGAGAGGTTCGGTGAGCAAATGAAGACCCTTTGAAGTCATATTGCATGGTACCCATTACACGGGTTTCAACTACCCAGTTTTAAGGTATTCTTCCTTCAGCTAAAACATGCATGTGGAACCCAGAGTATGATCAACCATGTGATCGGGAGACGTGTTCAAATATGTCTCAGTTTTCCTCCCCTGGTACTCGGGTGCAACATTCCAGACGCTTTACTGACACTCTCTCAACATGGATAGTCAGCGCCTTTAACCTCCTGTTTGGCCCAGTTTGCAATTTCTGCGGAAGATGAACAGGAATAGCAAGAACCAATGAGAGGCTAGCTGGAGGTGTCTGGACGGGCAAATTTAACTCTCATTTCCCACAAGGAAGAGGAAATAACCAAAGGCTCAGCGTGCCGTACCAGAACCAGATTAGGGCCTGAAGCCATCCTGCGGTGTTGCGGCCAGGTCACAAGAAAGCGAGTTGAAGAAAGGAGCTCAGGGGCACTGTAATTCACAAACCTGCAGAGTTATAAATGACAGCTATCGTCCAAAAATAGACTGAAGTAAGGCTGCCAAGAGGACTTGAAAGCGGGGCAGAATTGCAGGAAACCGATTTCAGGAGGTAGACTGGAATTGCATTGAAAGCATAGGAAAAGAGGCAGAACGTCCACAATGATGCACTTGGCCAAAAAGGGCGTATGCGTTTTTTCCTGAATATATTCAGGAAAAAACGCATACGCCCTTTTTGTCCAACCAAGCAAGCTTGCAAAGGAAATCTGCACTACAATGAAGTCTCACTTCCCCCCGGTCAAAAGGGCCATCTGAAAAAAGTGTAAAATCCAGAAAGGCAGGACAGGCCATGGAGAACTGGGAGCCTTGTTATGCTGATGGACGGGATGTAAATTGCCAACAGACACTCAGGAGAAGTGTATGGTGTTTCCTGAAACATCTAAAAAACAAAGCAACAGAGCCTAGGGCACTTCCACTTATGGTCCTATAGCTTAGGGAAATTAAAATCAAAAAGACACAGCCACCCCAAAATTTGGGACGCCTCCGTTTACAAGAACCTCGTCTACCGTACAAGTTCAATATCACAGAAAGTGAAAAATGGATAAAGAACTTGTGGTAATTACGTACAATGCAGTATCACTCAGCAGTGAAATCTATGTCATCAGGCCCGTAGCAGCATAATGAGTGGATTCAGGTACGATGATTCTAACTGAAATAAGTCACACAGAAAAAGAAACATCATAAGATATCACTAATACACGGAATGTAAACTTGGCTACACAGGAACTGCATTCCAAAACAGAACAGGGTCTCAAATTTAGAAAACCAACTTATGCTTGCTTAAGGGTAAAGGTGAGTTGGGGTGCTGCATAAAACCAGAGATTGAAATGAGCACAGATAAAGTTCCTTAAGCCAAATATGGAATAGACAAGAGCTACTCCTTGCTCAACGAAATGGACTCAACACCGCATATTAAACGCCTAAGAATGTACCTGACTAGTAAGTATCGTAAAACCTATGGATTGCTATGTCTCCGAAAGAGAATCAAGCATGTGTACAGGGGCATAAACGCAGCAGTGATAGGATTGGAGAGGTTCGGTGAGCAAATGAAGACCCTTTGAAGTCATATTGCATGGTACCCATTACACGGGTCTTAACTCTCCAGGTTTAAGGTATTCTTCCTTCAGCTAAAACATGCATGTGGAACCCAAGTATGATCAACCATGTGAACGGGAGACGTGTTCAAATATGTCTCAGTTTTCGTACCCTGGTACTCGCGTGCAACATTCCAGACGCTTTACTAACACTCTCCTGACTTGGAGAGTCAGTCCCTTTAACCTCCTGTTTGGCCCAGTTTGCAATTTCTGCGGAAGATGAACAGGAATAGCGAGAACCAATGAGAGACTAGCTGGAGGTGTCTGGACGGGCAAATTTAACTCTCATTTCCTACCAGGAAGACGAAATTATGAAAGGCTCAGCGTGCCATGCCGGAACCTGATTAGGGCCTGAAGCCATCCTGCGGTGTTGCGGCCAGGTCACAAGAAAGCGAGTTGAAGAAAGGAGCTCAGGGGCACTGTAATTCACAAACCTGCAGAGTTATAAATGACAGCTATCGTCCAAAAATAGACTGAAGTAAGGCTGCCAAGAGGACTTGAAAGTGGGGCAGAATTGCAGGAAACCGATTTCAGGAGGTAGACTGGAATTGCATTGAAAGCATAGGAAAAGAGGCAGAACGTCTACAATGATGCACTTGGCCAAAAAGGGCGTGTGCGTTTTTTCCTGAATATATTCAGGAAAAAACGCATACGCCCTTTTTGGCCAACCAAGCAAGCTTGCAAAGGAAATCTGCACTACAATGAAGTCTCACTTCCCCCCGGTCAAAAGGGCCATCTGAAAAAAGTGTAAAATCCAGAAACGCAGGACAGGCCATGGAGAACTGGGAGCCTTGTTATGCTGATGGGCGGGATGTAAATTGCCAACAACCACTCGGGAGAAGTGTATGGTGTTTCCTGAAACATCTAAAAAACAAAGCAACAGAACCTAGGGCACTTCCACTTATGGTCCTATAGCTTAGGGAAATTAAAATCAAAAAGACACAGCCACCCCAAAGTTTGGAATGGCTCTGTTTACAAGAACCTCGTTTACAGTACAAGTTCAACATCGCAGAAAGTGAAAAATGGATAAAGAAGTTGTGGTATTTACTTACAAAGCAATATCACTCAGCAATGAAATCTGTGTCATCAGGCCCTTAGCAGCACAATGAGTGGATTCAGGTATGATGATTCTAACTGAAATAAGTCACACAGAAAAAGAAACATCATAAGATATCAGTAATACACGGAATGTAAACTTGGCTACACAGGAACTGAATTACAGAACAGAACAGGGTCTCAAATTTAGAAAACCAACTTATGCTTGCTTAAGGGTAAAGGTGAGTTGGGGTGCTGCATAAAACCAGAGATTGAAATGAGCACAGATAAAGTTCCTTAAGCCAAATATGGAATAGACAAGAGCTACTCCTTGCTCAACGAAATGGACTCAACACCGCATATTAAACGCCTAAGAATGTACCTGACTAGTAAGTATCTTAAAACCTATGGATTGCTATGTCTCCGAAAGAGAATCAAGCATGTGTACAGGGGCATAAACGCAGCAGTGATAGGATTGGAGATGTTCGGTGAGCAAATGAAGACCCTTTGAAGTCATATTGCATGGTACCCATTCCACGGGTTTCAAATACCCAGGTTTAAGGTATTCTTCCTTCAGCTAAAACAGGCATGTGGAACCTAGAGTATGATCAACCATGTGATCGGGAGACGTGTTCAAATATGTCTCAGTTTTCCTCCCCTGGTACTCGGGTGCAACATTCCAGACGCTTTACTAACACTCTCCCCACTTGGAGAGTCAGTCCCTTTAACCTCCTGTTTGGCCCAGTTTGCAATTTCTGCGGAAGATGAACAGGAATAGCGAGAACCAATGAGAGACTAGCTGGAGGTGTCTGGACGGGCAAATTTAACTCTCATTTCCCACCAGGAAGAGGAATTAACCAAAGGCTCAGCGTGCCGTGCCGGAACCAGATTAGGGCCTGAAGCCATCCTGCAGTGTTGCGGCCAGGTCACAAGAAAGCGAGTTGAAGAAAGGAGCTCAGGGGCACTGTAATTCACAAACCTGCAGAGTTATAAATGACAGCTATCGTCCAAAAATATACTGAAGTAAGGCTGCCAAGAGGACTTGAAAGCGGGGCAGAATTGCAGGAAACCGATTTCAGGAGGTAGACTGGAATTGCATTGAAAGCATAGGAAAAGAGGCAGAACGTCCACAATGATGCACTTGGCCAAAAAGGGCGTATGCGTTTTTTCCTGAATATATTCAGGAAAAAACGCATACGCCCCTTTTGGCCAACCAAGCAAGCTTGCAAAGGAAATCTGCACTACAATGAAGTCTCACTTCCCCCCGGTCAAAAGGGCCATCTGAAAAAAGTGTAAAATCCAGAAAGGCAGGACAGGCCATGGAGAACTGGGAGGCTTGTTATGCTGAATGGCGGGATGTAAATTGCCAACAACCACTCGGGAGAAGTGTATGGTGTTTCCTGAAACATCTAAAAAACAAAGCAACAGAGCCTAGGGCACTTCCACTTATGGTCCTATAGCCTAGGGAAATTAAAATCAAAAAGACACAGCCACCCCAAAGTTTGGAACGGCTCTGTTTACAAGAACCTCGTTTACAGTACAAGTTCAACATCGCAGAAAGTGAAAAATGGATAAAGAAGTTGTGGTATTTACTTACAAAGCAATATCACTCAGCAATGAAATCTGTGTCATCAGGCCCTTAGCAGCACAATGAGTGGATTCAGGTATGATGATTCTAACTGAAATAAGTCACACAGAAAAAGAAACATCAAAAGATATCAGTAATACACGGAATGTAAACTTGGCTACACAGGAACTGAATTACAGAACAGAACAGGGTCTCAAATTTAGAAAACCAACTTATGCTTGCTTAAGGGTAAAGGTGAGTTGGGGTGCTGCATAAAACCAGAGATTGAAATGAGCACAGATAAAGTTCCTTAAGCCAAATATGGAATAGACAAGAGCTACTCCTTGCTCAACGAAATGGACTCAACACCGCATATTAAACTCCTAAGAATGTACCTGACTAGTAAGTATCTTAAAACCTATGGATTGCTATGTCTCTGCAAGAGAATCAAGCATGTGTACAGGGGCATAAACGCAGCAGTGATAGGATTGGAGAGGTTCGGTGAGCAAATGAAGACCCTTTGAAGTCATATTGCATGGTACCCATTCCACGGGTTTCAACTACCCAGGTTTTAGGTTTTCTTCCTTCAGCTAAAACGTGCATGTGGAACCCAGAGTATGATCAACCATGTGATCGAGAGACGTGTTCAAATATGTCTCAGTTTTCCTCCCCTGGTACTCGGGTGCAACATTCCAGACGCTTTACTAACACTCTCCCGACTTGGAGAGTCAGCGCCTTTAACCTCCTGTTTGGCACAGTTTGCAATTTCTGCGGAAGATGAACAGGAATAGCGAGAACCAATGAGAGGCTAGCTGGAGGTGTCTGGACGGGCAAATTTAACTCTCATTTCCCACCAGGAAGAGGAAATAACCAAAGGCTCAGCGTGCCGTACCGGAACCAGATTAGGGCCTGAAGCCATCCTGCGGTGTTGCGGCCAGGTCACAAGAAAGCGAGTTGAAGAAAGGAGCTCCGGGGCACTGTAATTCACAAACCTGCAGAGTTATAAATGACAGCTATCGTCCAAAAATAGACTGAAGTAATGCTGCCAAGAGGACTTGAAAGCGGGGCAGAATTGCAGGAAACCGATTTCAGGAGGTAGACTGGAATTGCATTGAAAGCATAGGAAAAGAGGCAGAACGTCCACAATGATGCACTTGGCCAAAAAGGGCGTATGCGTTTTTTCCTGAATATATTCAGGAAAAAACGCATACGCCCTTTTTGGCCAACCAAGCAAGCTTGCAAAGGAAATCTGCACTACAATGAAGTCTCACTTCCCCCCGGTCAAAAGGGCCATCTGAAAAAAGTGTAAAATCCAGAAAGGCAGGACAGGCCTTGGAGAACTGGGAGCCTTGTTATGCTGATGGGCGGGATGTAAATTGCCAAAAACCACTCCGGAGAAGTGTATGGTGTTTCCTGAAACATCTAAAAAACAAAGCAACAGAACCTAGGGCACTTCCACTTATGGTCCTATAGCTTAGGGAAATTAAACTCAAAAAGACACAGCCACCCCAAAGTTTGGAACGGCTCTGTTTACAAGAACCTCATTTACAGTACAAGTTCAACATTGCCGAAAGTGAAAAATGGAGAAAGAAGTTGTGGTATTTACTTACAAAGCAATATCACTCAGCAATGAAATCTGTGTCATCAGGCCCTTACCAGCACAATGAGTGGATTCAGGTATGATGGTTCTAACTGAAATAAGTCACACAGAAAAAGAAACATCATAAGATATCAGTAATACACAGAATGTAAACTTGGCTACACAGGAACTGAATTACAGAACAGAACAGGGTCTCAAATTTAGAAAACCAACTTATGCTTGCTTAAGGGTAAAGGTGAGTTGGGGTGCTGCATAAAACCAGAGATTGAAATGAGCACAGATAAAGTTCCTTAAGCCAAATATGGAATAGACAAGAGCTACTCCTTGCTCAACGAAATGGACTCAACACCGCATATTAAACGCCTAAGAATGTACCTGACTAGTAAGTATCTTAAAACCTATGGATTGCTATGTCTCCGAAAGAGAATCAAGCATGTGTACAGGGGCATAAACGCAGCAGTGATAGGATTGGAGAGGTTCGGTGAGCAAATGAAGACCCTTTGAAGTCATATTGCATGCTACCCATTACACGGGTCTTAACTCTCCAGGTTTCAGGTATTCTTCCTTCAGCTAAAACATGCATGTGGAACCCAAGTATGATCAACCATGTGATCGGGAGACGTGTTCAAATATGTCTCAGTTTTCGTACCCTGGTACTCGGGTGCAACATTCCAGACGCCTTAGTAACACTCTCCCACTTGGAGAGTCAGTCCCTTTAACCTCCTGTTTGGCCCAGTTTGCAATTTCTGTGGAAGATGAACAGGAATAGCGAGAACCAATGAGAGACTAGCTGGAGGTGTCTGGATGGGCAAATTTAACTCTCATTTCCCACCAGGAAGAGGAAATAACCAAAGGCTCAGCGTACCGTACCGGAACCAGATTAGGGCCTGAAGCCATCCTGCGGTGTTGCGGCCAGGTCACAAGAAAGCGAGTTGAAGAAAGGAGCTCAGGGGCACTGTAATTCACAAACCTGCAGAGTTATAAATGACAGCTATCGTCCAAAAATAGACTGAAGTAAGGCTGCCAAGAGGACTTGAAAGCGGGGCAGAATTGCAGGAAACCGATTTCAGGAGGTAGACTGCAATTGCATTGAAAGCATAGGAAAAGAGGCAGAACGTCCACAATGATGCACTTGGCCAAAAAGGGCGTATGCGTTTTTTCCTGAATATATTCAGAAAAACACGCATACGCCCTTTTTGGCCAACCAAGCAAGCTTGCAAAGGAAATCTGCACTACAATGAAGTCTCACTTCCCCCCGGTCAAAAGGGCCATCTGAAAAAAGTGTAAAATCCAGAAAGGCAGGACAGGCCATGGAGAACTGGGAGCCTTGTTATGCTGAAGGGCGGGATGTAAATTGCCAACAACCACTCGGGAGAAGTGTATGGTGTTTCTGAAACATCTAAAAAACAAAGCAACAGAGCCTAGGGCACTGCCGCTTATGGTCCTATAGATTAGGCAATTTAAAATCAAAAAGACACAGCCACCGCAAAGTTTGGAACGGCTCTGTTTACAAGAACCTCGTTTACAGTACAAGTTCAACATCGCAGAAAGTGAAAAATGGATAAAGAAGTTGTGGTATTTACTTACAAAGCAATATCACTCAGCAATGAAATCTGTGTCATCAGGCCCTTAGCAGCACAATGAGTGGATTCAGGTATGATGATTCTAACTGAAATAAGTTACACAGAAAAAGAAACATCATAAGATATCAGTAATACACGGAATGTAAACCTGGCTACACAGGAACTGAATTACAGAACAGAATAGGGTCTCAAATTTAGAAAACCAACTTATGCTTGCTTAAGGGTAAAGGTGAGTTGGGGTGCTGCATAAAACCAGAGATTGAAATGAGCACAGATAAAGTTCCTTAAGTCAAATATGGAATAGACAAGAGCTACTCCTTGCTCAACGAAATGGACTCAACACCGCATATTAAACGCCTAAGAATGTACCTGACTAGAAAGTATCGTAAAACCTATGGATTGCTATGTCTCCAAAAGAGAATCAAGCATGTGTACAGGGGCATAAATGCAGCAGTGATAGGATTGGAGAGGTTCGGTGAGCAAATGAAGACCCTTTGAAGTCATATTGCATGGTACCCATTACACGGGTCTTAACTCTCCAGGTTTAAGGTATTCTTCCTTCAGCTAAAACATGCATGTGGAACCCAAGTATGATCAACCATGTGAACGGCAGACGTGTTCAAATATGTCTCAATTTCGTACCCTGGTACTCGGGTGCAACATTCCAGACGCTTTACTAACACTCTCCCGACTTGGAGAGTCAGTCCCTTTAACCTCCTGTTTGGCCCAGTTTGCAATTTCTACGGAAGATGAACAGGAATAGCGAGAACCAATGAGAGGCTAACTGGAGGTGTCTGGACGGGCAAATTTAACTCTCATTTCCCACCAAGAAGAGGAATTAATCAAAGGCTCAGCGTGCCGTGCCGGAACCAGATTAGGGCCTAAAGCCATCCTGCGGTGTTGCGGCCAGGTCACAAGAAAGCGAGTTGAAGAAAGGAGCTCAGGGGCACTGTAATTCACAAACCTTCAGAGTTATAAATGACAGCTATCGTCCAAAAATATACTGAAGTAAGGCTGCCAAGAGGACTTGAAAGCGGGGCAGAATTGCAGGAAACCGATTTCAGGAGATAGACTGGAATTGCATTGAAAGCATAGGAAAAGAGGCAGAACGTCCACAATGATGCACTTGGCCAAAAAGGGCGTATGCGTTTTTTCCTGAATATATTCAGGAAAAAACGCATACGCCCTTTTTGGCCAACCAAGCAAGCTTGCAAAGGAAATCTGCACTACAATGAAGTCTCACTTCCCCCCGGTCAAAAGGGCCATCTGAAAAAAGTGTAAAATCCAGAAAGGCAGGACAGGCCATGGAGAACTGGGAGCCTTGTTATGCTGATGGGCGGGATGTAAATTGCCAACAGACACTCAGGAGAAGTGTATGGTGTTTCCTGAATCATCTAAAAAACAAAGCAACAGAGCCTAGGGCACTTCCACTTATGGTCCTATAGCTTAGGGAAATTAAAATCAAAAAGACACAGCCACCCCAAAATTTGGGACGCCTCCGTTTACAAGAACCTCGTTTACCGTACAAGTTCAATATCACAGAAAGTGAAAAATGGATAAAGAACTTGTGGTAATTACGTACAATGCAGTATCACTCAGCAATGAAATCTATGTCATCAGGCCCGTAGCAGCATAATGAGTGGATTCAGGTACGATGATTCTAACTGAAATAAGTCACACAGAAAAAGAAACATCATAAGATATCACTAATACACGGAATGTAAACTTGGCTACACAGGAACTGCATTCCAAAACAGAACAGG
The DNA here is from genome assembly GCF_949987515.2 of Delphinus delphis. NCBI lineage: Eukaryota > Metazoa > Chordata > Mammalia > Artiodactyla > Delphinidae > Delphinus > Delphinus delphis. Next base: position 16,514 of record NW_027193049.1, read on the forward strand.
GTCTCAAATTTAGAAAACCAACTTATGCTTGCTTAAGGGTAAAGGTGAGTTGGGGTGCTGCATAAAACCAGAGATTGAAATGAGCACAGATAAAGTTCCTTAAGCCAAATATGGAATAGACAAGAGCTACTCCTTGCTCAACGAAATGGACTCAACACCGCATATTAAACGCCTAAGAATGTACCTGACTAGTAAGTATCGTAAAACCTATGGATTGCTATGTCTCCGAAAGAGAATCAAGCATGTGTACAGGGGCATAAACGCAGCAGTGATAGGATTGGAGAGGTTCGGTGAGCAAATGAAGACCCTTTGAAGTCATATTGCATGGTACCCATTACACGGGTCTTAACTCTCCAGGTTTAAGGTATTCTTCCTTCAGCTAAAACATGCATGTGGAACCCAAGTATGATCAACCATGTGAACGGGAGACGTGTTCAAATATGTCTCAGTTTTCGTACCCTGGTACTCGCGTGCAACATTCCAGACGCTTTACTAACACTCTCCCGACTTGGAGAGTCAGTCCCTTTAACCTCCTGTTTGGCCCAGTTTGCAATTTCTGTGGAAGATGAACAGGAATAGCGAGAACCAATGAGAGACTAGCTGGAGGTGTCTGGACGGGCAAATTTAACTCTCATTTCCTACCAGGAAGACGAAATAATGAAAGGCTCAGCGTGCCATGCCGGAACCTGATTACGGCCTGAAGCCATCCTGCGGTGTTGCGGCCAGGTCACAAGAAAGCGAGTTGAAGAAAGGAGCTCAGGGGCACTGTAATTCACAAACCTGCAGAGTTATAAATGACAGCTATCGTCCAAAAATAGACTGAAGTAAGGCTGCCAAGAGGACTTGAAAGTGGGGCAGAATTGCAGGAAACCGATTTCAGGAGGTAGACTGGAATTGCATTGAAAGCATAGGAAAAGAGGCAGAACGTCCACAATGATGCACTTGGCCAAAAAGGGCGTATGCGTTTTTTCCTGAATATATTCAGGAAAAAACGCATACGCCCTTTTTGGCCAACCAAGCAAGCTTGCAAAGGAAATCTGCACTACAATGAAGTCTCACTTCCCCCCGGTCAAAAGGGCCATCTGAAAAAAGTGTAAAATCCAGAAAGGCAGGACAGGCCATGGAGAACTGGGAGCCTTGTTATGCTGATGGGCGGGATGTAAATTGCCAACAACCACTCGGGAGAAGTGTATGGTGTTTCCTGAAACATCTAAAAAACAAAGCAACAGAACCTAGGGCACTTCCACTTATGGTCCTATAGCTTAGGGAAATTAAAATCAAAAAGACACAGCCACCCCAAAGTTTGGAATGGCTCTGTTTACAAGAACCTCGTTTACAGTACAAGTTCAACATCGCAGAAAGTGAAAAATGGATAAAGAAGTTGTGGTATTTACTTACAAAGCAATATCACTCAGCAATGAAATCTGTGTCATCAGGCCCTTAGCAGCACAATGAGTGGATTCAGGTATGATGATTCTAACTGAAATAAGTCACACAGAAAAAGAAACATCATAAGATATCAGTAATACACGGAATGTAAACTTGGCTACACAGGAACTGAATTACAGAACAGAACAGGGTCTCAAATTTAGAAAACCAACTTATGCTTGCTTAAGGGGAAAGGTGAGTTGGGGTGCTGCATAAAACCAGAGATTGAAATGAGCACAGATAAAGTTCCTTAAGCCAAATATGGAATAGACAAGAGCTACTCCTTGCTCAACGAAATGGACTCAACACCGCATATTAAACGCCTAAGAATGTACCTGACTAGTAAGTATCTTAAAACCTATGGATTGCTATGTCTCCGAAAGAGAATCAAGCATGTGTACAGGGGCATAAACGCAGCAGTGATAGGATTGGAGAGGTTCGGTGAGCAAATGAAGACCCTTTGAAGTCATATTGCATGGTACCCATTACACGGGTCTTAACTCTCCAGGTTTAAGGTATTCTTCCTTCAGCTAAAACATGCATGTGGAACCCAAGTATGATCAACCATGAGATCGGGAGATGTGTTCAAATATGTCTCAGTTTTCGTACCCTGGTACTCGGGTGCAACATTCCAGACGCCTTAGTAACACTCTCCCACTTGGAGAGTCAGTCCCTTTAACCTCCTGTTTGGCCCAGTTTGCAATTTCTGTGGAAGATGAACAGGAATAGCGAGAACCAATGAGAGACTAGGTGGAGGTGTCTGGATGGGCAAATTTAACTCTCATTTCCCACCAGGAAGAGGAAATAACCAAAGGCTCAGCGTGCCGTGCCAGAACCAGATTAGGGCCTGAAGACATCCTGCGGTGTTGCGGCCAGGTCACAAGAAAGCGAGTTGAAGAAAGGAGCTCAGGGGCACTGTAATTCACAAACCTGCAGAGTTATAAATGACAGCTATCGTCCAAAAATAGACTGAAGTAAGGCTGCCAAGAGGACTTGAAAGCGGGGCAGAATTGCAGGAAACCGATTTCAGGAGGTAGACTGCAATTGCATTGAAAGCATAGGAAAAGAGGCAGAACGTCCACAATGATGCACTTGGCCAAAAAGGGCGTATGCGTTTTTTCCTGAATATATTCAGGAAAAAACGCATACGCCCTTTTTGGCCAACCAAGCAAGCTTGCAAAGGAAATCTGCACTACAATGAAGTCTCACTTCCCCCCGGTCAAAAGGGCCATCTGAAAAAAGTGTAAAATCCAGAAAGGCAGGACAGGCCATGGAGAACTGGGAGCCTTGTTATGCTGAAGGGCGGGATGTAAATTGCCAACAACCACTCGGGAGAAGTGTATGGTGTTTCTGAAACATCTAAAAAACAAAGCAACAGAGCCTAGGGCACTGCCGCTTATGGTCCTATAGCTTAGGCAATTTAAAATCAAAAAGACACAGCCACCGCAAAGTTTGGAACGGCTCTGTTTACAAGAACCTCGTTTACAGTACAAGTTCAACATCGCAGAAATTGAAAAATGGATAAAAAAGTTGTGGTATTTACTTACAAAGCAATATTACTCAGCAATGAAATCTGTGTCATCAGGCCCTTAGCAGCACAATGAGTGGATTCAGGTATGATGATTCTAACTGAAATAAGTCACACAGAAAAAGAAACATCATAAGATATCAGTAATACACGGAATGTAAACTTGGCTACACAGTAACTGAATTACAGAACAGAACAGGGTCTCAAATTTAGAAAACCAACTTATGCTTGCTTAAGGGTAAAGGTGAGTTGGGGTGCTGCATAAAACCAGAGATTGAAATGAGCACAGATAAAGTTCCTTAAGCCAAATATGGAATAGACAAGAGCTACTCCTTGCTCAACGAAATGGACTCAACACCGCATATTAAACGCCTAAGAATGTACCTGACTAGTAAGTATCTTAAAACCTATGGATTGCTATGTCTCCGAAAGAGAATCAAGCATGTGTACAGGGGCATAAACGCAGCAGTGATAGGATTGGAGATGTTCGGTGAGCAAATGAAGACCCTTTGAAGTCATATTGCATGGTACCCATTCCACGGGTTTCAAATACCCAGGTTTAAGGTATTCTTCCTTCAGCTAAAACAGGCATGTGGAACCTAGAGTATGATCAACCATGTGATCGGGAGACGTGTTCAAATATGTCTCAGTTTTCCTCCCCTGGTACTCGGGTGCAACATTCCAGACGCTTTACTAACACTCTCCCCACTTGGAGAGTCAGTCCCTTTAACCTCCTGTTTGGCCCAGTTTGCAATTTCTGCGGAAGATGAACAGGAATAGCGAGAACCAATGAGAGACTAGCTGGAGGTGTCTGGACGGGCAAATTTAACTCTCATTTCCCACCAGGAAGAGGAATTAACCAAAGGCTCAGCGTGCCGTGCCGGAACCAGATTAGGGCCTGAAGCCATCCTGCAGTGTTGCGGCCAGGTCACAAGAAAGCGAGTTGAAGAAAGGAGCTCAGGGGCACTGTAATTCACAAACCTGCAGAGTTATAAATGACAGCTATCGTCCAAAAATATACTGAAGTAAGGCTGCCAAGAGGACTTGAAAGCGGGGCAGAATTGCAGGAAACCGATTTCAGGAGGTAGACTGGAATTGCATTTAAAGCATAGGAAAAGAGGCAGAACGTCCACAATGATGCACTTGGCCAAAAAGGGCGTATGCGTTTTTTCCTGAATATATTCAGGAAAAAACGCATACGCCCCTTTTGGCCAACCAAGCAAGCTTGCAAAGGAAATCTGCACTACAATGAAGTCTCACTTCCCCCCGGTCAAAAGGGCCATCTGAAAAAAGTGTAAAATCCAGAAAGGCAGGACAGGCCATGGAGAACTGGGAGGCTTGTTATGCTGAATGGCGGGATGTAAATTGCCAACAACCACTCGGGAGAAGTGTATGGTGTTTCCTGAAACATCTAAAAAACAAAGCAACAGAGCCTAGGGCACTTCCACTTATGGTCCTATAGCCTAGGGAAATTAAAATCAAAAAGACACAGCCACCCCAAAGTTTGGAACGGCTCTGTTTACAAGAACCTCGTTTACAGTACAAGTTCAACATCGCAGAAAGTGAAAAATGGATAAAGAAGTTGTGGTATTTACTTACAAAGCAATATCACTCAGCAATGAAATCTGTGTCATCAGGCCCTTAGCAGCACAATGAGTGGATTCAGGTATGATGATTCTAACTGAAATAAGTCACACAGAAAAAGAAACATCAAAAGATATCAGTAATACACGGAATGTAAACTTGGCTACACAGGAACTGAATTACAGAACAGAACAGGGTCTCAAATTTAGAAAACCAACTTATGCTTGCTTAAGGGTAAAGGTGAGTTGGGGTGCTGCATAAAACCAGAGATTGAAATGAGCACAGATAAAGTTCCTTAAGCCAAATATGGAATAGACAAGAGCTACTCCTTGCTCAACGAAATGGACTCAACACCGCATATTAAACTCCTAAGAATGTACCTGACTAGTAAGTATCTTAAAACCTATGGATTGCTATGTCTCTGAAAGAGAATCAAGCATGTGTACAGGGGCATAAACGCAGCAGTGATAGGATTGGAGAGGTTCGGTGAGCAAATGAAGACCCTTTGAAGTCATATTGCATGGTACCCATTCCACGGGTTTCAACTACCCAGGTTTTAGGTTTTCTTCCTTCAGCTAAAACGTGCATGTGGAACCCAGAGTATGATCAACCATGTGATCGGGAGACGTGTTCAAATATGTCTCAGTTTTCCTCCCCTGGTACTCGGGTGCAACATTCCAGACGCTTTACTAACACTCTCCCGACTTGGAGAGTCAGCGCCTTTAACCTCCTGTTTGGCACAGTTTGCAATTTCTGCGGAAGATGAACAGGAATAGCGAGAACCAATGAGAGGCTAGCTGGAGGTGTCTGGACGGGCAAATTTAACTCTCATTTCCCACCAGGAAGAGGAAATAACCAAAGGCTAAGCGTGCCGTACCGGAACCAGATTAGGGCCTGAAGCCATCCTGCGGTGTTGCGGCCAGGTCACAAGAAAGCGAGTTGAAGAAAGGAGCTCCGGGGCACTGTAATTCACAAACCTGCAGAGTTATAAATGACAGCTATCGTCCAAAAATAGACTGAAGTAATGCTGCCAAGAGGACTTGAAAGCGGGGCAGAATTGCAGGAAACCGATTTCAGGAGGTAGACTGGAATTGCATTGAAAGCATAGGAAAAGAGGCAGAACGTCCACAATGATGCACTTGGCCAAAAAGGGCGTATGCGTTTTTTCCTGAATATATTCAGGAAAAAACGCATACGCCCTTTTTGGCCAACCAAGCAAGCTTGCAAAGGAAATCTGCACTACAATGAAGTCTCACTTCCCCCCGGTCAAAAGGGCCATCTGAAAAAAGTGTAAAATCCAGAAAGGCAGGACAGGCCTTGGAGAACTGGGAGCCTTGTTATGCTGATGGGCGGGATGTAAATTGCCAAAAACCACTCCGGAGAAGTGTATGGTGTTTCCTGAAACATCTAAAAAACAAAGCAACAGAACCTAGGGCACTTCCACTTATGGTCCTATAGCTTAGGGAAATTAAACTCAAAAAGACACAGCCACCCCAAAGTTTGGAACGGCTCTGTTTACAAGAACCTCATTTACAGTACAAGTTCAACATTGCCGAAAGTGAAAAATGGAGAAAGAAGTTGTGGTATTTACTTACAAAGCAATATCACTCAGCAATGAAATCTGTGTCATCAGGCCCTTACCAGCACAATGAGTGGATTCAGGTATGATGGTTCTAACTGAAATAAGTCACACAGAAAAAGAAACATCATAAGATATCAGTAATACACAGAATGTAAACTTGGCTACACAGGAACTGAATTACAGAACAGAACAGGGTCTCAAATTTAGAAAACCAACTTATGCTTGCTTAAGGGTAAAGGTGAGTTGGGGTGCTGCATAAAACCAGAGATTGAAATGAGCACAGATAAAGTTCCTTAAGCCAAATATGGAATAGACAAGAGCTACTCCTTGCTCAACGAAATGGACTCAACACCGCATATTAAACGCCTAAGAATGTACCTGACTAGTAAGTATCTTAAAACCTATGGATTGCTATGTCTCCGAAAGAGAATCAAGCATGTGTACAGGGGCATAAACGCAGCAGTGATAGGATTGGAGAGGTTCGGTGAGCAAATGAAGACCCTTTGAAGTCATATTGCATGGTACCCATTACACGGGTCTTAACTCTCCAGGTTTAAGGTATTCTTCCTTCAGCTAAAACATGCATGTGGAACCCAAGTATGATCAACCATGTGATCGGGAGACGTGTTCAAATATGTCTCAGTTTTCGTACCCTGGTACTCGGGTGCAACATTCCAGACGCCTTAGTAACACTCTCCCACTTGGAGAGTCAGTCCCTTTAACCTCCTGTTTGGCCCAGTTTGCAATTTCTGTGGAAGATGAACAGGAATAACGAGAACCAATGAGAGACTAGCTGGAGGTGTCTGGATGGGCAAATTTAACTCTCATTTCCCACCAGGAAGAGGAAATAACCAAAGGCTCAGCGTGCCGTGCCGGAACCAGATTAGGGCCTGAAGCCATCCTGCGGTGTTGCGGCCAGGTCACAAGAAAGCGAGTTGAAGAAAGGAGCTCAGGGGCACTGTAATTCACAAACCTGCAGAGTTATAAATGACAGCTATCGTCCAAAAATAGACTGAAGTAAGGCTGCCAAGAGGACTTGAAAGCGGGGCAGAATTGCAGGAAACCGATTTCAGGAGGTAGACTGCAATTGCATTGAAAGCATAGGAAAAGAGGCAGAACGTCCACAATGATGCACTTGGCCAAAAAGGGCGTATGCGTTTTTTCCTGAATATATTCAGGAAAAAACGCATACGCCCTTTTTGGCCAACCAAGCAAGCTTGCAAAGGAAATCTGCACTACAATGAAGTCTCACTTCCCCCCGGTCAAAAGGGCCATCTGAAAAAAGTGTAAAATCCAGAAAGGCAGGACAGGCCATGGAGAACTGGGAGCCTTGTTATGCTGAAGGGCGGGATGTAAATTGCCAACAACCACTCGGGAGAAGTGTATGGTGTTTCTGAAACATCTAAAAAACAAAGCAACAGAGCCTAGGGCACTGCCGCTTATGGTCCTATAGATTAGGCAATTTAAAATCAAAAAGACACAGCCACCGCAAAGTTTGGAACGGCTCTGTTTACAAGAACCTCGTTTACAGTACAAGTTCAACATCGCAGAAAGTGAAAAATGGATAAAGAAGTTGTGGTATTTACTTACAAAGCAATATCACTCAGCAATGAAATCTGTGTCATCAGGCCCTTAGCAGCACAATGAGTGGATTCAGGTATGATGATTCTAACTGAAATAAGTTACACAGAAAAAGAAACATCATAAGATATCAGTAATACACGGAATGTAAACTTGGCTACACAGGAACTGAATTACAGAACAGAACAGGGTCTCAAATTTAGAAAACCAACTTATGCTTGCTTAAGGGGAAAGGTGAGTTGGGGTGCTGCATAAAACCAGAGATTGAAATGAGCACAGATAAAGTTCCTTAAGTCAAATATGGAATAGACAAGAGCTACTCCTTGCTCAACGAAATGGACTCAACACCGCATATTAAACGCCTAAGAATGTACCTGACTAGAAAGTATCGTAAAACCTATGGATTGCTATGTCTCCAAAAGAGAATCAAGCATGTGTACAGGGGCATAAATGCAGCAGTGATAGGATTGGAGAGGTTCGGTGAGCAAATGAAGACCCTTTGAAGTCATATTGCATGGTACCCATTACACGGGTCTTAACTCTCCAGGTTTAAGGTATTCTTCCTTCAGCTAAAACATGCATGTGGAACCCAAGTATGATCAACCATGTGAACGGCAGACGTGTTCAAATATGTCTCAATTTCGTACCCTGGTACTCGGGTGCAACATTCCAGACGCTTTACTAACACTCTCCCGACTTGGAGAGTCAGTCCCTTTAACCTCCTGTTTGGCCCAGTTTGCAATTTCTACGGAAGATGAACAGGAATAGCGAGAACCAATGAGAGGCTAGCTGGAGGTGTCTGGACGGGCAAATTTAACTCTCATTTCCCACCAAGAAGAGGAATTAATCAAAGGCTCAGCGTGCCGTGCCGGAACCAGATTAGGGCCTAAAGCCATCCTGCGGTGTTGCGGCCAGGTCACAAGAAAGCGAGTTGAAGAAAGGAGCTCAGGGGCACTGTAATTCACAAACCTTCAGAGTTATAAATGACAGCTATCGTCCAAAAATATACTGAAGTAAGGCTGCCAAGAGGACTTGAAAGCGGGGCAGAATTGCAGGAAACCGATTTCAGGAGATAGACTGGAATTGCATTGAAAGCATAGGAAAAGAGGCAGAACGTCCACAATGATGCACTTGGCCAAAAAGGGCGTATGCGTTTTTTCCTGAATATATTCAGGAAAAAACGCATACGCCCTTTTTGGCCAACCAAGCAAGCTTGCAAAGGAAATCTGCACTACAATGAAGTCTCACTTCCCCCCGGTCAAAAGGGCCATCTGAAAAAAGTGTAAAATCCAGAAAGGCAGGACAGGCCATGGAGAACTGGGAGCCTTGTTATGCTGATGGGCGGGATGTAAATTGCCAACAACCACTCAGGAGAAGTGTATGGTGTTTCCTGAAACATATAAAAAACAAAGCAACAGAGCCTAGGGCACTGCCACTTATGGTCCTATAGCTTAGGGAAATTAAAATCAAAAAGACACAGCCACCCCAAGGTTTGGGACGCCTCTGTTTACAAGAACCTCGTTTACAGTACAAGTTCAAAATCACAGAAAGTGAAAAATGGATAAAGAAGTTGTGGTATTTACTTACAAAGCAATATCACTCAGCAATGAAATCTGTGTCATCAGGCCCTTAGCAGCACAATGAGTGGATTCAGGTATGATGATTCTAACTGAAATAAGTCACACAGAAAAAGAAACATCATAAGATATCAGTAATACACGGAATGGAAACTTGGCTACACAGGAACTGAATTACAGAACAGAACAGGGTCTCAAATTTAGAAAACCAACTTATGCTTGCTTAAGGGGAAAGGTGAGTTGGGGTGCTGCATAAAACCAGAGATTGAAATGAGCACAGATAAAGTTCCTTAAGCCAAATATGGAATAGACAAGAGCTACTCCTTGCTCAACGAAATGGACTCAACACCGCATATTAAACGCCTAAGAATGTACCTGACTAGTAAGTATCTTAAAACCTATGGATTGCTATGTCTCCGAAAGAGAATCAAGCATGTGTACAGGGGCATAAACGCAGCAGTGATATGATTGGAGAGGTTCGTGAGCAAATGAAGACCCTTTGAAGTCATATTGCATGGTACCCATTCCACGGGTTTCAACTACCCAGGTTTAAGGTATTCTTCCTTCAGCTAAAACATGCATGTGGAACCTAGAGTATGATCAACCATGTGATCGGGAGACGTGTTCAAATATGTCTCAGTTTTCGTACCCTGGTACTCGGGTGCAACATTCCAGATGCTTTACTAACACTCTCCCCACTTGGAGAGTCAGTCCCTTTAACCTCCTGTTTGGCCCAGTTTGCAATTTCTGCGGAAGATGAACAGGAATAGAGAGAACCAATGAGAGACCAGCTGGAGGTGTTTGGATGGGCAAATTTAACTCTCATTTCCCACCAGGAAGAGGAATTAACCAAAGGCTCAGCGTGCCGTGCCAGAACCAGATTAGGGCCTGAAGACATCCTGCGGTGTTGCGGCCAGGTCACAAGAAAGCAAGTTGAAGAAAGGAGCTCAGGGGCACTGTAATTCACAAACCTGCAGAGTTATAAATGACAGCTATCGTCCAAAAATAGACTGAAGTAAGGCTGCCAAGAGGACTTGAAAGCGGGGCAGAATTGCAGGAAACCGATTTCAGGAGGTAGACTGGAATTGCATTGAAAGCATAGGAAAAGAGGCAGAACGTCCACAATGATGCACTTGGCCAAAAAGTGCGTATGCGATTTTTCCTGAATATATTCAGGAAAAAACGCATACGCCCTTTTTGGCCAACCAAGCAAACTTGCAAAGGAAATCTGCACTACAATGAAGTCTCACTTCTCCCCGGTCAAAAGGGCCATCTGAAAAAAGTGTAAAATCCAGAAAGGCAGGAAAGGCCATGGAGAACTGGGAGCCTTGTTATGCTGATGGGCGGGATGTAAATTGCCAACAGACACTCGGGAGAAGTGTATGGTGTTTCCTGAAACATCTAAAAAACAAAGCAACAGAGCCTAGGGCACTTCCACTTATGGTCCTATAGCTTAGGGAAATTAAAATCAAAAAGACACAGCCACCCCAAAGTTTGGGACGCCTCCGTTTACAAGAACCTCGTTTACCGTACAAGTTCAATATCACAGAAAGTGAAAAATGGATAAAGAACTTGTGGTACTTACGTACAATGCAGTATCACTCAGCAATGAAATCTATGTCATCAGGCCCGTAGCAGCATAATGAGTGGATTCAGGTACGATGATTCTAACTGAAATAAGTCACACAGAAAAAGAAACATCATAAGATATCACTAATACACGGAATGTAAACTTGGCTACACAGGAACTGCATTCCAAAACAGAACAGGGTCTCAAATTTAGAAAACCAACTTATGCTTGCTTAAGGGGAAAGGTGAGTTGGGGTGCTGCATAAAACCAGAGATTGAAATGAGCACAGATAAAGTTCCTTAAGCCAAATATGGAATAGACAAGAGCTACTCCTTGCTCAACGAAATGGACTCAAAACCCCATATTAAACGCCTAAGAATGTACCTGACTAGTAAGTATCTTAAAACCTATGGATTGCTATGTCTCCAAAAGAGAATCAAGCGTGTGTACAGGGGCATAAACGCAGCAGTGATAGGATTGGAGAGGTTCGGTGAGCAAATGAAAACCCTTTGAAGTCATATTGCATGGTACCCATTCCACGGGTCTCAACTCTCCAGGTTTAAGGTATTCTTCCTTCAGCTAAAACATGCATGTGGAACCCAGAGTATGATCAACCATGTGAACGGGAGACGTGTTCAAATATGTCTCAGTTTTCCTCCCCTGGTACTCGGGTGCAACATTCCAGATGCTTTACTAACACTCTCCCGACTTGGAGAGTCAGTCCCTTTAACCTCCTGTTTGGCCCAGTTTGCAATTTCTGTGGAAGATGAACAGGAATAGCGAGAACCAATGAGAGGCTAGCTGGAGGTGTCTGGACGGGCAAATTTAACTCTCATTTCCCACCAGGGAGAGGAATTAACCAAAGGCTCAGCATGCCGGGCCGGAACCAGATTAGGGCCTGAAGCCATCCTGCGGTGTTGCGGCCAGGTCACAAGAAAGCGAGTTGAAGAAAGGAGCTCAGGGGCACTGTAATTCACAAACCTGCAGAGTTATAAATGACAGCTATCGTCCAAAAATACACTGAAGTAAGGCTGCCAAGAGGACTTGAAAGCGGGGCAGAATTGCAGGAAACCGATTTCAGGAGGTAGACTGGAATTGCATTGAAAGCATAGGAAAAGAGGCAGAACGTCCACAATGATGCACTTGGCCAAAAAGGGCGTATGCGTTTTTTCCTGAATATATTCAGGAAAAAACGCATACGCCCTTTTTGGCCAACCAAGCAAGCTTGCAAAGGAAATCTGCACTACAATGAAGTCTCACTTCCCCCCGGTCAAAAGGGCCATCTGAAAAAAGTGTAAAATCCAGAAAGGAAGGACAGGCCATGGAGAACTGGGAGCCTTGTTATGCTGAAGGGCGGGATGTAAATTGCCAACAACCACTCGCGAGAAGTGTATGGTGTTTCTGAAACATCTAAAAAACAAAGCAACAGAGTCTAGGGCACTGCCACGTATGGTCCTATAGCTTAGGCAATTTAAAATCAAAAAGACACAGCCACCCAAAAGTTTGGAATGGCTCTGTTTACAAGAACCTCGTTTACAGTACAAGTTCAACATCGCAGAAATTGAAAAATGGATAAAAAAGTTGTGGTATTTACTTACAAAGCAATATTACTCAGCAATGAAATCTGTGTCATCAGGCCCTTAGCAGCACAATCAGTGGATTCAGGTATGATGATTCTAACTGAAATAAGTCACACAGAAAAAGAAACATCATAAGATATCAGTAATACATGGAATGTAAACTTGGCTACACAGGAACTGAATTACAGAACAGAACAGGGTCTCAAATTTAGAAAACCAACTTATGCTTGCTTAAGGGTAAAGGTGAGTTGGGGTGCTGCATAAAACCAGAGATTGAAATGAGCACAGATAAAGTTCCTTAAGCCAAATATGGAATAGACAAGAGCTACTCCTTGCTCAACGAAATGGACTCAAAACCCCATATTAAACTCCTAAGAATGTACCTGACTAGTAAGTATCTTAAAACCTATGGATTGCTATGTCTCCAAAAGAGAATCAAGCATGTGTACAGGGGCATAAACGCAGCAGTGATAGGATTGGAGAGGTTCGGTGAGCAAATGAAGACCCTTTGAAGTCATATTGCATGGTACCCATTCCACGGGTTTCAACTACCCAGGTTTTAGGTTTTCTTCCTTCAGCTAAAACGTGCATGTGGAACCCAGAGTATGATCAACCATGTGATCGGGAGACGTGTTCAAATATGTCTCAGTTTTCCTCCCCTGGTACTCGGGTGCAACATTCCAGACGCTTTACTAACACTCTCCCCACTTGGAGAGTCAGCGCCTTTAACCTCCTGTTTGGCACAGTTTGCAATTTCTGTGGAAGATGAACAGGAATAGCGAGAACCAATGAGAGACTAGCTGGAGGTGTCTGGACGGGCAAATTTAACTCTCATTTCCCACCAGGAAGAGGAAATAACCAAAGGCTCAGCGTGCCGTACCGGAACCAGATTAGGGCCTGAAGCCATCCTGCGGTGTTGCGGGCAGCTCAAAAGAAAGCGAGTTGAAGAAAGGAGCTCAGGGGCACTGTAACTCACAAACCTGCAGAGTTACAAATGACAGCTATCGTCTAAAGATAGACTGAAGTAAGGCTGCCAAGAGGACTTGAAAGCGGGGCAGAATTGCAGGAAACCGATTTCAGGAGGTAGAATGGAATTGCATTGAAAGCATAGGAAAAGAGGCAGAACGTCCACAATGATGCACTTGGCCAAAAAGGGCGTATGCGTTTTTTCCTGAATATATTCAGGAAAAAACGCATACGCCCTTTTTGGCCAACCAAGCAAGCTTGCAAAGGAAATCTGCACTACAATGAAGTCTCACTTCCCCCCGGTCAAAAGGGCCATCTGAAAAAAGTGTAAAATCCAGAAAGGCAGGACAGGCCATGGAGAACTGGGAGCCTTGTTATGCTGATGGGCGGGATGTAAATTGCCAACAACCACTGGAGAGAAGTGTATGGTGTTTCCTGACACATGTAAAAAACAAAGCAACAGAACCTAGGGCACTTCCACTTATGGTCCTATAGCTTAGGGAAATTAAAATCAAAAAGACACAGCCACCCCAAAGTTTGGAACGGCTCTGTTTACAAGAACCTCGTTTACAGTACAAGTTCAACATCGCAGAAAGTGAAAAATGGATAAAGAAGTTGTGGTATTTACTTACAAAGCAATATCACTCAGCAATGAAATCTGTGTCATCAGGCCCTTAGCAGCACAATGAGTGGATTCAGGTATGATGATTCTAACTGAAATAAGTCACACAGAAAAAGAAACATCATAAGATATCACTAATACACGGAATGTAAACTTGGCTACACAGGAACCGAATTACAGAACAGAACAGGGTCTCAAATTTAGAAAACCAACTTATGCTTGCTTAAGGGGAAAGGTGAGTTGGGGTGCTGCATAAAACCAGAGCTTGAAATGAGCACAGATAAAGTTCTTTAAGTCAAATATGGAATAGACAAGAGCTACTCCTTGCTCAACGAAATGGACTCAACACCGCATATTAAACGCCTAAGAATGTACCTGACTAGTAAGTATCTTAAAACCTATGGATTGCTATGTCTCTGAAAGAGAATCAAGCATGTGTACAGGGGCATAAACGCAGCAGTGATAGGATTGGAGAGGTTCGGTGAGCAAATGAAGACCCTTTGAAGTCATATTGCATGGTACCCATTCCACGGGTTTCAACTACCGAGGTTTAAGTATTCCTCCTTCAGCTAAAACATGCATGTGGAACCTAGAGTATGATCAACCATGTGATCGGGAGACGTGTTCAAATATGTCTCAGTTTTCGTACCCTGGTACTCGGGTGCAACATTCCAGACGCTTTACTAACACTCTCCCGACTTGGAGAGTCAGCCCCTTTAACCTCCTGTTTGGCCCAGTTTGCAATTTCTGTGGAAGATGAACAGGAATAGCGAGAACCAATGAGAGGCTAGCTGGAGGTGTCTGAACGGGCAAATTTAACTCTCATTTCCCAACCAGGAAGAGGAATTAACCAAAGGCTCAGCGTGCCGTGCCGGAACCAGATTAGGGCCTGAAGCCATCCTGCGGTGTTGCGGCCAGGTCACAAGAAAGCAAGTTGAAGAAAGGAGCTCAGGGGCACTGTAATTCACAAACCTGCAGAGTTATAAATGACAGCTATCGTCCAAAAATAGACTGAAGTAAGGCTGCCAAGGGGACTTGAAAGCGGGGCAGAATTGCAGGAAACCGATTTCAGGAGGTAGACTGGAATTGCATTGAAAGCATAGGAAAAGAGGCAGAACGTCCACAATGATGCACTTGGCCAAAAAGGGCGTATGCGTTTTTTCCTGAATATATTCAGGAAAAAACGCATACGCCCTTTTTGGCCAACCAAGCAAGCTTGCAAAGGAAATCTGCACTTCAATGAAGTCTCACTTCCCCCCGGTCAAAAGGGCCATCTGAAAAAAGTGTAAAATCCAGAAAGGCAGGACAGGCCATGGAGAACTGGGAGCCTTGTTATGCTGATGGGCGGGATGTAAATTGCCAACAACCACTCGGGAGAAGTGTATGGTGTTTCCTGAAACATCTAAAAAACAAAGCAACAGAGCCTAGGGCACTTCCACTTATGGTCCTATAGCTTAGGGAAATTAAAATCAAAAAGACACAGCCACCCCAAAGTTTGGAACGGCTCTGTTTACAAGAACCTCGTTTACAGTACAAGTTCAACATCGCAGAAAGTGAAAAATGGATAAAGAAGTTGTGGTATTTACTTACAAAGCAATATCACTCAGCAATGAAATCTGTGTCATCAGGCCCTTAGCAGCACAATGAGTGGATTCAGGTATGATGATTCTAACTGAAATAAGTCACACAGGAAAAGAAACATCATAAGATATCAGTAATACACGGAATGTAAACTTGGCTACACAGGAACTGAATTACAGAACAGAACAGGGTCTCAAATTTAGAAAACCAACTTATGCTTGCTTAAGGGGAAAGGTGAGTTGGGGTGCTGCATAAAACCAGAGATTGAAATGAGCACAGATAAAGTTCCTTAAGCCAAATATGGAATAGACAAGAGCTACTCCTTGCTCAACGAAATGGACTCAACACCGCATATTAAACGCCTAAGAATGTACCTGACTAGTAAGTATCTTAAAACCTATGGATTGCTATGTCTCCGAAAGAGAATCAAGCATGTGTACAGGGGCATAAACGCAGCAGTGATAGGATTGGAGAGGTTCGTGAGCAAATGAAGAACCTTTGAAGTCATATTGCATGGTACCCATTCCACGGGTTTCAACTACACAGGTTTAAGGTATTCTTCCTTCAGCTAAAACATGCATGTGGAACCTAGAGTATGATCAACCATGTGATCGGGAGACGTGTTCAAATATGTCTCAGTTTTCGTACCCTGGTACTCGGGTGCAACATTCCAGACGCTTTACTAACACTCTCCCCACTTGGAGAGTCAGTCCCTTTAACCTCCTGTTTGGCCCAGTTTGCAATTTCTGCGGAAGATGAACAGGAATAGCGAGAACCAATGAGAGGCTAGCTGGAGGTGTCTGGACGGGCAAATTTAACTCTCATTTCCCACCAGGAAGAGGAATTAACCAAAGGCTCAGCGTGCTGGGCCGGAACCAGATTAGGGCCTGAAGCCATCCTGCGGTGTTGTGGCCAGGTCACAAGAAAGCGAGTTGAAGAAAGGAGCTCAGGGGCACTGTAACTCACAAACCTGCAGAGTTACAAATGACAGCTATCGTCCAAAGATAGACTGAAGTAAGGCTGCCAAGAGGACTTGAAAGCGGGGCAGAATTGCAGGAAACCGATTTCAGGAGGTAGACTGGAATTGCATTGAAAGCATAGGAAAAGAGGCAGAACGTCCACAATGATGCACTTGGCCAAAAAGGGCGTATGCGTTTTTTCCTGAATATATTCAGGAAAAAACGCATACGCCCTTTTTGGCCAACCAAGCAAGCTTGCAAAGGAAATCTGCACTACAATGAAGTCTCACTTCCGCCCGGTCAAAAGGGCCATCTGAAAAAAGTGTAAAATCCAGAAAGGCAGGACAGGCCATGGAGAACTGGGAGCCTTGTTATGCTGAATGGCGGGATGTAAATTGCCAACAACCACTCGGGAGAAGTGTATGGTGTTTCCTGAAACATCTAAAAAACAAAGCAACAGAGCCTAGGGCACTGCCACTTATGGTCCTATAGCTTAGGGAAATTAAAATCAAAAAGACACAGCCACCCCAAAGTTTGGGACGCCTCTGTTTACAAGAACCTCGTTTACAGTACAAGTTCAACATCGCAGAAAGTGAAAACGGATAAAGAAGTTGTGGTATTTACTTACAAAGCAATATCACTCAGCAATGAAATCTATGTCATCAGGCCCTTAGCAGCACAATGAGTGGATTCAGGTATGATGATTCTAACTGAAATAAGTCACACAGAAAAAGAAACATCATAAGATATCAGTAATACACGGAATGTAAACTTGGCTACACAGGAACTGAATTACAGAACAGAACAGGGTCTCAAATTTAGAAAACCAACTTATGCTTGCTTAAGGGGAAAGGTGAGTTGGGGTGCTGCATAAAACCAGAGATTGAAATGAGCACAGATAAAGTTCCTTAAGCCAAATATGGAATAGACAAGAGCTACTCCTTGCTCAACGAAATGGACTCAACACCGCATATTAAACGCCTAAGAATGTACCTGAATAGTAAGTATCTTAAAACCTATGGATTGCTATGTCTCTGAAAGAGTATCAAGCATGTGTACAGGGGCATAAACGCAGCAGTGATAGGATTGGAGAGGTTCGTGAGCAAATGAAGACCCTTTGAAGTCATATTGCATGGTACCCATTCCACGGGTTTCAACTACCCACGTTTAAGGTATTCTTCCTTCAGCTAAAACATGCATGTGGAACCCAGAGTATGATCAACCATGTGATCGGGAGACGTGTTCAAATATGTCTCAGTTTTCGTACCCTGGTACTCGGGTGCAACATTCCAGATGCTTTACTAACACTCTCCCCACTTGGAGAGTCAGTCCCTTTAACCTCCTGTTTGGCCAAGTTTGCAATTTCTGTGGAAGATGAACAGGAATAGCGAGAACCAATGAGAGACTAGCTGGAGGTGTCTGGATGGGCAAATTTAACTCTCATTTCCCACCAGGAAGAGGAATTAACCAAAGGTTCAGCGTGCCGTGCCAGAACGAGATTAGGGCCTGAAGACATCCTGCGGTGTTGCGGCCAGGTCACAAGAAAGCCAGTTGAAGAAAGGAGCTCAGGGGCACTGTAATTCACAAACCTGCAGAGTTATAAATGACAGCTATCGTCCAAAAATATACTGAAGTAAGGCTGCCAAGAGGACTTGAAAGCAGAGCAGAATTGCAGTAAACGGATTTCAGGAGGTAGACTGGAATTTCATTGAAAGCATAGGAAAAGAGGCAGAACGTCCACAATGATGCACTTGGCCAAAAAGGGCATATGCATTTTTTCGTGAATATATTCAGGAAAACACGCATACGCCCTTTTTGGCCAACCAAGCAAGCTTGCAAATGAAATCTGCACTACAATGAAGTCTAACTTCCCCCCGGTCAAAAGGGCCATCTGAAAAAAGTGTAAAATCCAGAAAGGCAGGACAGGCCATGGAGAACTGGGAGCCTTGTTATGCTGAATGGCGGGATGTAAATTGCCAACAACCACTCGGGAGAAGTGTATGGTGTTTCCTGAAACATCTAAAAAACAAAGCAACAGAGCCTAGGGCACTTCCACTTATGGTCCTATAGCCTAGGGAAATTAAAATCAAAAAGACACAGCCACCCCAAAGTTTGGAACGGCTCTGTTTACAAGAACCTCGTTTACAGTACAAGTTCAACATCGCAGAAAGTGAAAAATGGATAAAGAAGTTGTGGTATTTACTTACAAAGCAATATCACTCAGCAATGAAATCTGTGTCATCAGGCCCTTAGCAGCACAATGAGTGGATTCAGGTATGATGATTCTAACTGAAATAAGTCACACAGAAAAAGAAACATCAAAAGATATCAGTAATACACGGAATGTAAACTTGGCTACACAGGAACTGAATTACAGAACAGAACAGGGTCTCAAATTTAGAAAACCAACTTATGCTTGCTTAAAGGTAAAGGTGAGTTGGGGTGCTGCATAAAACCAGAGATTGAAATGAGCACAGATAAAGTTCCTTAAGCCAAATATGGAATAGACAAGAGCTACTCCTTGCTCAACGAAATGGACTCAACACCGCATATTAAACGCCTAAGAATGTACCTGCCTAGTAAGTATCTTAAAACCTATGGATTGCTATGTCTCCAAAAGAGAATCAAGCATGTGTACAGGGGCATAAACGCAGCTGTGATAGGATTGGAGAGGTTCGTGAGCAAATGAAGACCCTTTGAAGTCATATTGCATGGTACCCATTCCACGGGTTTCAACTACCCAGGTTTAAGGTATTCTTCCTTCAGCTAAAACATGCATGTGGAACCTAGAGTATGATCAACCATGTGATCGGGAGACGTGTTCAAATATGTCTCAGTTTTCGTACCCTGGTACTCGGGTGCAACATTCCAGACGCTTTACTTACACTCTCCCCACTTGGAGAGTCAGTCCCTTTAACCTCCTGTTTGGCCCAGTTTGCAATTTCCGTGGAAGATGAACAGGAATAGCGAGAACCAATGAGAGACTAGCTGGAGGTGTCTGGATGGGCAAATTTAACTCTCATTTCCCACCAGGTAGAGGAAATAACCAAAGGCTCAGCGTGCCGTGCCAGAACCAGATTAGGGCCTGAAGCCATCCTGCGGTGTTGCGGCCTGCTCAAAAGAAAGCGAGTTGAAAAAAGGAGCTCAGGGGCACTGTAATTCACAAACCTGCAGAGTTATAAATGACAGCTATCGTCCAAAAATATACTGAAGTAAGGCTGCCAAGAGGACTTGAAAGCGGGGCAGAATTGCAGGAAACCGATTTCAGGAGGTAGACTGGAATTACATTGAAAGCATAGGAAAAGAGGCAGAACGTCCACAATGATGCACTTGGCCAAAAAGGGCGTATGCGTTTTTTCCTGAATATATTCAGGAAAAAACGCATACGCCCTTTTTGGCCAACCAAGCAAACTTGCAAAGGAAATCTGCACTACAATGAAGTCTCACTTCTCCCCGGTCAAAAGGGCCATCTGAAAAAAGTGTAAAATCCAGAAAGGCAGGACAGGCCATGGAGAACTGGGAGCCTTGTTATGCTGATGGGCAGGATGTAAATTGCCAACAGACACTCAGGAGAAGTGTATGGTGTTTCCTGAAACATCTAAAAACAAAGCAACAGAGCCTAGGGCACTTCCACTTATGGTCCTATAGCTTAGGGAAATTAAAATCAAAAAGACACAGCCACCCCAAAGTTTGGGACGCCTCCGTTTACAAGATCCTCGTTTACCGTACAAGTTCAATATCACAGAAAATGAAAAATGGATAAAGAACTTGTGGTACTTACGTACAATGCAGTATCACTCAGCAATGAAATCTATGTCATCAGGCCCGTAGCAGCATAATGAGTGGATTCAGGTATCATGATTGTAACTGAAATAAGTCACACAGAAAAAGAAACATCATAAGATATCAGTAATACACGGAATGTAAACTTGGCTACACAGGAACTGAATTACAGAACAGAACAGGGTCTCAAATTTAGAAAACCAACTTATGCTTGCTTAAGGGTAAAGGTGAGTTGGGGTGCTGCATAAAACCAGAGATTGAAATGAGCACAGATAAAGTTCCTTAAGCCAAATATGGAATAGACAAGAGCTACTCCTTGCTCAACGAAATGGACTCAACACCGCATATTAATCGCCTAAGAATGTACCTGACTAGTAAGTATCTTAAAACCTATAGATTGCTATGTCTCCGAAAGAGAATCAAGCATGTGTACAGGGGCATAAACGCAGCAGTGATAGGATTGGAGAGGTTCGGTGAGCAAATGAAGACCCTTTGAAGTCATATTGCATGGTACCCATTCCACGGGTTTCAACTACCCAGGTTTTAGGTATTCTTCCTTCAGCTAAAACATGCATGTGGAACCCAGAGTATGATCAACCATGTGAACGGGAGACGTGTTCAAATATGTCTCAGTTTTCCTCCCCTGGTACTCGGGTGCAACATTCCAGACGCTTTACTAACACTCTCCCCACTTGGAGAGTCACCGCCTTTAACCTCCTGTTTGGCCCAGTTTGCAATTTCTGCGGAAGATGAACAGGAATAGCGAGAACCAATGAGAGGCTAGCTGGAGGTGTCTGGACGGGCAAATTTAACTCTAATTTCCCACCAGGAAGAGGAATTAACCAAAGGCTCAGCGTGCCGTGCCAGAACCAGATTAGGGCCTGAAGACATCCTGCGGTGTTGCGGCCAGGTCACAAGAAAGCGAGTTGAAGAAAGGAGCTCAGGGGCACTGTAATTCACAAACCTGCAGAGTTATAAATGACAGCTATCGTCCAAAAATACACTGAAGTAAGGCTGCCAAGAGGACTTGAAAGCGGGGCAGAATTGCAGGAAACCGATTTCAGGAGGTAGACTGGAATTGCATTGAAAGCATAGGAAAAGAGGCAGAACGTCCACAATGATGCACTTGGCCAAAAAGGGCGTATGCGTTTTTTCCTGAATATATTCAGGAAAAAACGCATACGCCCTTTTTGGCCAACCAAGCAAACTTGCAAAGGAAATCTGCACTACAATGAAGTCTCACTTCTCCCTGGTCAAAAGGGCCATCTGAAAAAAGTGTAAAATCCAGAAAGGCAGGACAGGCCATGGAGAACTGGGGGCCTTGTTATGCTGATGGGCGGGATGTAAATTGCCAACAGACACTCAGGAGAAGTGTATGGTGTTTCCTGAAACATCTAAAAAACAAAGCAACAGAGCCTAGGGCACTTCCACTTATGGTCCTATAGCTTAGGGAAATTAAAATCAAAAAGACACAGCCACCCCAAAGTTTGGGACGTCTCCGTTTACAAGAACCTCGTTTACCGTTCAAGTTCAATATCACAGAAAGTGAAAAATGGATAAAGAACTTGTGGTACTTACGTACAATGCAGTATCATTCAGCAATGAAATCTATGTCATCAGGCCCGTAGCAGCATAATGAGTGGATTCAGGTACGATGATTCTAACTGAAATAAGTCACACAGAAAAAGAAACATCATAAGATATCAGTAATACACGGAATGTAAACTTGGCTACACAGGAACTGCATTCCAAAACAGAACAGGGTCTCAAATTTAGAAAACCAACTTATGCTTGCTTAAGGGGAAAGGTGAGTTGGGGTGCTGCATAAAACCAGAGATTGAAATGAGCACAGATAAAGTTCCTTAAGCCAAATATGGAATAGACAAGAGCTACTCCTTGCTCAATGAAATGGACTCAAAACCCCATATTAAACGCCTAAGAATGTACCTGACTAGTAAGTATCTTAAAACCTATGGATTGCTATGTCTCCAAAAGAGAATCAAGCGTGTGTACAGGGGCATAAACGCAGCAGTGATAGGATTGGAGAGGTTCGGTGAGCAAATGAAGACCCTTTGAAGTCATATTGCATGGTACCCATTCCACGGGTTTCAACTACCCAGGTTTTAGGTATTCTTCCTTCAGCTAAAACATGCATGTGGAACCCAGAGTATGATCAACCATGTGATCGGGAGACGTGTTCAAATATGTCTCAGTTTTCCTCCCCTGGTACTCGGGTGCAACATTCCAGACGCTTTACTAACACTCTCCCCACTTGGAGAGTCAGCGCCTTTAACCTCCTGTTTGGCCCAGTTTGCAATTTCTGCGGAAGATGAACAGGAATAGCGAGAACCAATGAGAGGCTAGCTGGAGGTGTCTGGACGGGCAAATTTAACTCTCATTTCCCACCAGGAAGAGGAATTAACCAAAGGCTCAGCGTGCCGTGCCAGAACCAGATTAGGGCCTGAAGACATCCTGCGGTGTTGCGGCCAGGTCACAAGAAAGCGAGTTGAAGAAAGGAGCTCAGGGGCACTGTAATTCACAAACCTGCAGAGTTATAAATGACAGCTATCGTCCAAAAATAGACTGAAGTAAGGCTGCCAAGAGGACTTGAAAGCGGGGCAGAATTGCAGGAAACCGATTTCAGGAGGTAGACTGGAATTGCATTGAAAGCATAGGAAAAGAGGCAGAACGTCCACAATGATGCACTTGGCCAAAAAGGGCGTATGCGTTTTTTCCTGAATATATTCAGGAAAAAACGCATACGCCCTTTTTGGCCAACCAAGCAAACTTGCAAAGGAAATCTGCACTACAATGAAGTCTCACTTCTCCCTGGTCAAAAGGGCCATCTGAAAAAAGTGTAAAATCCAGAAAGGCAGGACAGGCCATGGAGAACTGGGAGCCTTGTTATGCTGATGGGCGGGATGTGAATTGCCAACAGACACTCAGGAGAAGTGTATGGTGTTTCCTGAAACATCTAAAAAACAAAGCAACAGAGCCTAGGGCACTTCCACTTATGGTCCTATAGCTTAGGGAAATTAAAATCAAAAAGACACAGCCACCCCAAAGTTTGGGACGCCTCCGTTTACAAGAACCTCGTTTACCGTTCAAGTTCAATATCACAGAAAGTGAAAAATGGATAAAGAACTTGTGGTACTTACGTACAATGCAGTATCATTCAGCAATGAAATCTATGTCATCAGGCCCGTAGCAGCATAATGAGTGGATTCAGGTACGATGATTCTAACTGAAATAAGTCACACAGAAAAAGAAACATCATAAGATATCAGTAATACATGGAATGTAAACTTGGCTACACAGGAACTGCATTCCAAAACAGAACAGAGTCTCAAATTTAGAAAACCAACTTATGCTTGCTTAAGGGTAAAGGTGAGTTGGGGTGCTGCATAAAACCAGAGATTGAAATGAGCACAGATAAAGTTCCTTAAGCCAAATATGGAATAGACAAGAGCTACTCCTTGCTCAATGAAATGGACTCAAAACCCCATATTAAACGCCTAAGAATGTACCTGACTAGTAAGTATCTTAAAACCTATGGATTGCTATGTCTCCAAAAGAGAATCAAGCGTGTGTACAGGGGCATAAACGCAGCAGTGATAGGATTGGAGAGGTTCGGTGAGCAAATGAAGACCCTTTGAAGTCATATTGCATGGTACCCATTCCACGGGTTTCAACTACCCAGGTTTAAGGTATTCTTCCTTCAGCTAAAACATGAATGTGGAACCCACAGTATGATCAACCATGTGAACGGGAGACGTGTTCAAATATGTCTCAGTTTTCCTGCCCTGGTACTCGGGTGCAACATTCCAGACGCTTTACTAACCCTCTCCCGACTTGGAGAGTCAGTCCCTTTAACCTCCTGTTTGGCCCAGTTTGCAATTTCTGCGGAAGATGAACAGGAATAGCGAGAACCAATGAGAGGCTAGCTGGAGGTGTCTGGACGGGCAAATTTAACTCTCATTTCCCACCAGGAAGAGGAATTAACCAAAGGCTCAGAGTGCCGGGCCGGAACCAGATTAGGGCTTGAAGCGATCCTGCGGTGTTGCGGCCAGGTCACAAGAAAGCGAGTTGAAGAAAGGAGCTCAGGGGCACTGTAACTCACAAACCTGCAGAGTTACAAATGACAGCTATCGTCCAAAGATAGACTGAAGTAAGGCTGCCAAGAGGACTTGAAATCGGGGCAGAATTGCAGGAAACCGATTTCAGGAGGTAGACTGGAATTGCATTGAAAGCATAGGAAAAGAGGCAGAACGTCCACAATGATGCACTTGGCCAAAAAGGGCGTATGCGTTTTTTCCTGAATATATTCAGGGAAAAAACGCATACGCCCTTTTTGGCCAACCAAGCAAGCTTGCAAAGGAAATCTGCACTACAATGAAGTCTCACTTCCCCCCGGTCAAAAGGGCCATCTGAAAAAAGTGT
Source organism: Delphinus delphis (assembly GCF_949987515.2). Lineage (NCBI taxonomy): Eukaryota > Metazoa > Chordata > Mammalia > Artiodactyla > Delphinidae > Delphinus > Delphinus delphis. The sequence goes on from NW_027193049.1 coordinate 41,295, forward strand.
AAAATCCAGAAAGGCAGGACAGGCCATGGAGAACTGGGAGCCTTGTTATGCTGATGGGCGGGATGTAAATTGCCAACAACCACTCGGGAGAAGTGTATGGTGTTTCCTGACACATCTAAAAAACAAAGCAACAGAACCTAGGGCACTTCCACTTATGGTCCTATAGCTTAGGGAAATTAAAATCAAAAACACACAGCCATCCCAAAGTTTGGAACGGCTCTGTTTACAAGAACCTCGTTTACAGTACAAGTTCAACATCGCAGACAGTGAAAAATGGATAAAGAAGTTGTGGTATTTACTTACAAAGCAATATCACTCAGCAATGAAATCTGTGTCACAAGGCCCTTAGCAACACAATGAGTGGATTCAGGTATGATGATTCTAACTGAAATAAGTCACACAGAAAAAGAAACATCATAAGATATCAGTAATACACGAAATGTAAACTTGGCTACACAGGAACTGAATTACAGAACAGAACAGGGTCTCAAATTTAGAAAACCAACTTATGCTTGCTTAAGGGTAAAGGTGAGTTGGGGTGCTGCATAAAACCAGAGATTGAAATGAGCACAGATAAAGTTCCTTAAGTCAAATATGGAATAGACAAGAGCTACTCCTTGCTCAACGAAATGGACTCAACACCGCATATTAAACGCCTAAGAATGTACCTGACTAGTAAGTATCGTAAAACCTATGGATTGCTATGTCTCCAAAAGAGAATCAAGCATGTGTACAGGGGCATAAACGCAGCAGTGATAGGATTGGAGAGGTTCGGTGAACAAATGAATACCCTTTGAAGTCATATTGCATGGTACCCATTACACGGGTCTCAACTCTCCAGGTTTAAGGTATTCTTCCTTCAGCTAAAACATGCATGTGGAACCCAAGTATGATCAACCACGTGAACGGGAGACGTGTTTAAATATGTCTCAGTTTTCCTCCCCTGGTACTCGGGTGCAACATTCCAGATGCTTTACTAACACTCTCCCCACTTGGAGAGTCAGCGCCTTTAACCTCCTGTTTGGCCCAGTTTGCAATTTCTGCGGAAGATGAACAGGAATAGCGAGAACCAATGAGAGACTAGGTGGAGGTGTCTGGACGGGCAAATTTAACTCTAATTTACCACCAGGAAGAGGAATTAACCAAAGGCTCAGCGTGCCGTACCGGAACCAGATTAGGGCCTGAAGCCATCCTGCGGTGTTGCGGACAGGTCACAAGAAAGCGAGTTGAAGAAAGGAGCTCAGGGGCACTGTAATTCACAAACCTGCAGAGTTATAAATGACAGCTATCGTCCAAAAATATACTGAAGTAAGGCTGCCAAGAGGACTTGAAAGCGGGGCAGAATTGCAGGAAACCGATTTCAGGAGGTAGACTGGAATTGCATTGAAAGCATAGGAAAAGAGGCAGAACGTCCACAATGATGCACTTGGCCAAAAAGGGCGTATGCGTTTTTTCCTGAATATATTCAGGAAAAAACGCATACGCCCTTTTTGGCCAACCAAGCAAGCTTGCAAAGGAAATCTGCACTACAATGAAGTCTCACTTCCCCCCGGTCAAAAGGGCCAGCTGAAAAAAGTGTAAAATCCAGAAAGGCAGGACAGGCCATGGAGAACTGGGAGCCTTGTTATGCTGATGGGCGGGATGTAAATTGCCAACAGACACTCAGGAGAAGTGTATGGTGTTTCCTCAAACATCTAAAAAACAAAGCAACAGAGCCTAGGGCACTTCCACTTATGGTCCTATAGCTTAGGGAAATTAAAATCAAAAAGACACAGCCACCCCAAAGTTTGGGACGCCTCTGTTTACAAGAACGTCGTTTACCGTACAAGTTCAATATCACAGAAAGTGAAAAATGGATAAAGAACTTGTGGTACTTACGTACAATGCAGTATCACTCAGCAATGAAATCTATGTCATCAGGCCCGTAGCAGCATAATGAGTGGATTCAGGTACGATGATTCTAACTGAAATAAGTCACACAGAAAAAGAAACATCAAAAGATATCACTAATACACGGAATGTAAACTTGGCTACACAGGAACTGAATTACAAAACAGAACAGAGTCTCAAATTTAGAAAACCAACTTATGCTTGCTTAAGGGGAAAGGTGAGTTGGGGTGCTGCATAAAACCAGAGATTGAAATGAGCACAGATAAAGTTCCTTAAGCCAAATATGGAACAGACAAGAGCTACTCCTTGCTCAACAAAATGGACTCAACACCCCATATTAAACGCCTAAGAATGTACCTGACTAGTAAGTATCTTAAAACCTATAGATTGCTATGTCTCCGAAAGAGAATCAAGCATGTGTACAGGGACATAAACGCAGCAGTGATAGGATTGGAGAGGTTCGGTGAGCAAATGAAGACCCTTTGAAGTCATATTGCATGGTACCCATTCCACGGGTTTCAACTACCCAGGTTTTAGGTATTCTTCCTTCAGCTAAAACATGCATGTGGAACCCAGAGTATGATCAACCATGTGATCGGGAGACGTGTTCAAATATGTCTCAGTTTTCCTCCCCTGGTACTCGGGTGCAACATTCCAGACGCTTTACTAACACTCTCCCGACTTGGAGAGTCAGCCCCTTTAACCTCCTGTTTGGCCCAGTTTGCAATTTCTGCGGAAGATGAACAGGAATAGCGAGAACCAATGAGAGGCTAGCTGGAGGTGTCTGGACGGGCAAATTTAACTCTCATTTCCCACCAGGAAGAGGAAATAACCAAAGGCTCAGCGTGCCGTACCGGAACCAGATTAGGGCCTGAAGCCATCCTGCGGTGTTGCGGCCAGCTCAAAAGAAAGCGAGTTGAAGAAAGGAGCTCAGGGGCACTGTAATTCACAAACCTGCAGAGTTATAAATGACAGCTATCGTCCAAAAATAGACTGAAGTAAGGCTGCCAAGAGGACTTGAAAGCGGGGCAGAATTGCAGGAAACCGATTTCAGGAGGTAGACTGGAATTGCATTGAAAGCATAGGAAAAGAGGCAGAACGTCCACAATGATGCACTTGGCCAAAAAGGGCGTATGCGTTTTTTCCTGAATATATTCAGGAAAAAACGCATACGCCCTTTTTGGCCAACCAAGCAAGCTTGCAAAGGAAATCTGCACTACAATGAAGTCTCACTTCCCCCCGGTCAAAAGGGCCATCTGAAAAAAGTGTAAAATCCAGAAAGGCAGGACAGGCCATGGAGAACTGGGAGCCTTGTTATGCTGATGGGCGGGATGTAAATTGCCAACAGACACTCGGGAGAAGTGTATGGTGTTTCCTGAAACATCTAAAAAACAAAGCAACAGAGCCTAGGGCACTTCCACTTATGGTCCTATAGCTTAGGGAAATTAAAATCAAAAAGACACAGCCACCCCAATGTTTGGAACGGCTCTGTTTACAAGAACCTCGTTTACAGTACAAGTTCAACATCACAGAAAGTGAAAAATGGATAAAGAAGTTGTGGTATTTACTTACAAAGCAATATCACTCAGCAATGAAATCTGTGTCATCAGGCCCTTAGCAGCACAGTGAGTGGATCCAGGTATGATGATTCTAACTGAAATAAGTCACACAGAAAAAGAAACATCATAAGATATCAGTAATACACGGAATGTAAACTTGGCTACACAGGAACTGAATTACAGAACAGAACAGGGTCTCAAATTTAGAAAACCAACTTATGCTTGCTTAAGGGGAAAGGTGAGTTGGGGTGCTGCATAAAACCAGAGATTGAAATGAGCACAGATAAAGTTCCTTAAGCCAAATATGGAATAGACAAGAGCTACTCCTTGCTCAACAAAATGGACTCAACACCGCATATTAAACGCCTAAGAATGTACCTGACTAGTAAGTATCTTAAAACCTATGGATTGCTATGTCTCCGAAAGAGAATCAAGCGTGTGTACAGGGACATAAACGCAGCAGTGATAGGATTGGAGAGGTTCGGTAAGCAAATGAAGACCCTTTGAAGTCATATTGCATGGTACCCATTACACGGGTCTCAACTCTCCAGGTTTAAGGTATTCTATCTTCAGCTAAAACATGCATGTGGAACCCAGAGTATGATCAACCATGTGAACGGGAGACGTGTTCAAATATGTCTCAGTTTTCCTCCCCTGGTACTCTGGTGCAACATTCCAGACGCTTTACTAACACTCTCCCCACTTGGAGAGTCAGCGCCTTTAACCTCCTGTTTGGCACAGTTTGCAATTTCTGCGGAAGATGAACAGGAATAGCGAGAACCAATGAGAGACTAGCTGGAGGTGTCTGGACGGGCAAATTTAACTCTCATTTCCCACCAGGAAGAGGAAATAACCAAAGGCTCAGCGTGCCGGGCCGGAACCAGATTACGGCCTGAAGCCATCCTGCGGTGTTGTGGCCAGCTCAAAAGAAACCGAGTTGAAGAAAGGAGCTCAGGGTCACTGTAATTCACAAACCTGCAGAGTTATAAATGACAGCAATCGTCCAAAAATAGACTGAAGTAAGGCTGCCAAGAGGACTTGAAAGCGGGGCAGAATTGCAGGAAACCGATTTCAGGAGGTAGACTGGAATTGCACTGAAAGCATAGGAAAAGAGGCAGAACGTCCACAATGATGCACTTGGCCAAAAAGGGCATATGCGTTTTTTCCTGAATATATTCAGGAAGCTTGCAAAGGAAATCTGCACTATAATGAAGTCTCACTTCCCCCCAGTCAAAAGGGCCATCTGAAAAAAGTGTAAAATCCAGAAAGGCAGGACAGGCCTTGGAGAACTGGGAGCCGTGTTATGCTGATGGGCGGGATGTAAATTGCCAACAGACACTCGGGAGAAGTGTATGGTGTTTCCTGAAACATCTAAAAAACAAAGCAACAGAGCCTAGGGCACTTCCACTTATGGTCCTATAGCTTAGGGAAATTAAAATCAAAAAGACACAGCCACCCCAAAGTTTGGAATGGGTGTGTTTACAAGAACCTCGTTTACAGTACAAGTTCAACATCACAGAAAGTGAAAAATGGATAAAGAAGTTGTGGTATTCACTTACAAAGCAATATCACTCAGCAATGAAATCTATGTCATCAGGCCCTTAGCAGCACAATGAGTGGATTCAGGTATGATGATTCTAACTGAAATAAGTCACACAGAAAAAGAAACATCATAATATATCAGTAATACACGGAATGGAAACTTGACTACACAGGAACTGAATTACAGAACAGAACAGGGTCTCAAATTTAGAAAACCAACTTATGCTTGCTTAAGGGTAAAGGTGAGTTGGGGTGCTGCATAAAACCAGAGAATGAAATGAGCACAGATAAAGTTCCTTAAGCCAAATATGGAATAGACAAGAGCTACTCCTTGCTCAACGAAATGAACTCAACACCGCATATTAAACGCCTAAGAATGTACCTGACTAGTAAGTATCTTAAAACCTATGGATTGCTATGTCTCCGAAAGAGAATCAAGCGTGTGTACAGGGGCATAAACGCAGCAGTGATAGGATTGGAGAGGTTCGGTGAGCAAATGAAGACCCTTTGAAGTCATATTGCATGGTACCCATTACACGGGTCTCAACTCTCCAGGTTTAAGGTATTCTTCCTTCAGCTAAAACATGCATGTGGAACCCAAGTATGATCAACCACGTGAACGGGAGACGTGTTTAAATATGTCTCAGTTTTCCTCCCCTGGTACTCGGGTGCAACATTCCAGATGCTTTACTAACACTCTCCCCACTTGGAGAGTCAGCGCCTTTAACCTCCTGTTTGGCCCAGTTTGCAATTTCTGCGGAAGATGAACAGGAATAGCGAGAACCAATGAGAGACTAGGTGGAGGTGTCTGGACGGGCAAATTTAACTCTAATTTACCACCAGGAAGAGGAATTAACCAAAGGCTCAGCGTGCCGTACCGGAACCAGATTAGGGCCTGAAGCCATCCTGCGGTGTTGCGGACAGGTCACAAGAAAGCGAGTTGAAGAAAGGAGCTCAGGGGCACTGTAATTCACAAACCTGCAGAGTTATAAATGACAGCTATCGTCCAAAAATATACTGAAGTAAGGCTGCCAAGAGGACTTGAAAGCGGGGCAGAATTGCAGGAAACCGATTTCAGGAGGTAGACTGGAATTGCATTGAAAGCATAGGAAAAGAGGCAGAACGTCCACAATGATGCACTTGGCCAAAAAGGGCGTATGCGTTTTTTCCTGAATATATTCAGGAAAAAACGCATACGCCCTTTTTGGCCAACCAAGCAAGCTTGCAAAGGAAATCTGCACTACAATGAAGTCTCACTTCCCCCCGGTCAAAAGGGCCAGCTGAAAAAAGTGTAAAATCCAGAAAGGCAGGACAGGCCATGGAGAACTGGGAGCCTTGTTATGCTGATGGGCGGGATGTAAATTGCCAACAGACACTCAGGAGAAGTGTATGGTGTTTCCTCAAACATCTAAAAAACAAAGCAACAGAGCCTAGGGCACTTCCACTTATGGTCCTATAGCTTAGGGAAATTAAAATCAAAAAGACACAGCCACCCCAAAGTTTGGGACGCCTCTGTTTACAAGAACGTCGTTTACCGTACAAGTTCAATATCACAGAAAGTGAAAAATGGATAAAGAACTTGTGGTACTTACGTACAATGCAGTATCACTCAGCAATGAAATCTATGTCATCAGGCCCGTAGCAGCATAATGAGTGGATTCAGGTACGATGATTCTAACTGAAATAAGTCACACAGAAAAAGAAACATCAAAAGATATCACTAATACACGGAATGTAAACTTGGCTACACAGGAACTGAATTACAAAACAGAACAGGGTCTCAAATTTAGAAAACCAACTTATGCTTGCTTAAGGGGAAAGGTGAGTTGGGGTGCTGCATAAAACCAGAGATTGAAATGAGCACAGATAAAGTTCCTTAAGCCAAATATGGAACAGACAAGAGCTACTCCTTGCTCAACAAAATGGACTCAACACCCCATATTAAACGCCTAAGAATGTACCTGACTAGTAAGTATCTTAAAACCTATAGATTGCTATGTCTCCGAAAGAGAATCAAGCATGTGTACAGGGACATAAACGCAGCAGTGATAGGATTGGAGAGGTTCGGTGAGCAAATGAAGACCCTTTGAAGTCATATTGCATGGTACCCATTCCACGGGTTTCAACTACCCAGGTTTTAGGTATTCTTCCTTCAGCTAAAACATGCATGTGGAACCCAGAGTATGATCAACCATGTGATCGGGAGACGTGTTCAAATATGTCTCAGTTTTCCTCCCCTGGTACTCGGGTGCAACATTCCAGACGCTTTACTAACACTCTCCCGACTTGGAGAGTCAGCCCCTTTAACCTCCTGTTTGGCCCAGTTTGCAATTTCTGCGGAAGATGAACAGGAATAGCGAGAACCAATGAGAGGCTAGCTGGAGGTGTCTGGACGGGCAAATTTAACTCTCATTTCCCACCAGGAAGAGGAAATAACCAAAGGCTCAGCGTGCCGTACCGGAACCAGATTAGGGCCTGAAGCCATCCTGCGGTGTTGCGGCCAGCTCAAAAGAAAGCGAGTTGAAGAAAGGAGCTCAGGGGCACTGTAATTCACAAACCTGCAGAGTTATAAATGACAGCTATCGTCCAAAAATAGACTGAAGTAAGGCTGCCAAGAGGACTTGAAAGCGGGGCAGAATTGCAGGAAACCGATTTCAGGAGGTAGACTGGAATTGCATTGAAAGCATAGGAAAAGAGGCAGAACGTCCACAATGATGCACTTGGCCAAAAAGGGCGTATGCGTTTTTTCCTGAATATATTCAGGAAAAAACGCATACGCCCTTTTTGGCCAACCAAGCAAGCTTGCAAAGGAAATCTGCACTACAATGAAGTCTCACTTCCCCCCGGTCAAAAGGGCCATCTGAAAAAAGTGTAAAATCCAGAAAGGCAGGACAGGCCATGGAGAACTGGGAGCCTTGTTATGCTGATGGGCGGGATGTAAATTGCCAACAACCACTCGGGAGAAGTGTATGGTGTTTCCTGAAACATCTAAAAAACAAAGCAACAGAGCCTAGGGCACTTCCACTTATGGTCCTATAGCTTAGGGAAATTAAAATCAAAAAGACACAGCCACCCCAATGTTTGGAACGGCTCTGTTTACAAGAACCTCGTTTACAGTACAAGTTCAACATCACAGAAAGTGAAAAATGGATAAAGAAGTTGTGGTATTTACTTACAAAGCAATATCACTCAGCAATGAAATCTGTGTCATCAGGCCCTTAGCAGCACAGTGAGTGGATCCAGGTATGATGATTCTAACTGAAATAAGTCACACAGAAAAAGAAACATCATAAGATATCAGTAATACACGGAATGTAAACTTGGCTACACAGGAACTGAATTACAGAACAGAACAGGGTCTCAAATTTAGAAAACCAACTTATGCTTGCTTAAGGGGAAAGGTGAGTTGGGGTGCTGCATAAAACCAGAGATTGAAATGAGCACAGATAAAGTTCCTTAAGCCAAATATGGAATAGACAAGAGCTACTCCTTGCTCAACAAAATGGACTCAACACCGCATATTAAACGCCTAAGAATGTACCTGACTAGTAAGTATCTTAAAACCTATGGATTGCTATGTCTCCGAAAGAGAATCAAGCGTGTGTACAGGGACATAAACGCAGCAGTGATAGGATTGGAGAGGTTCGGTAAGCAAATGAAGACCCTTTGAAGTCATATTGCATAGTACCCATTACACGGGTCTCAACTCTCCAGGTTTAAGGTATTCTATCTTCAGCTAAAACATGCATGTGGAACCCAGAGTATGATCAACCATGTGAACGGGAGACGTGTTCAAATATGTCTCAGTTTTCCTCCCCTGGTACTCTGGTGCAACATTCCAGACGCTTTACTAACACTCTCCCCACTTGGAGAGTCAGCGCCTTTAACCTCCTGTTTGGCACAGTTTGCAATTTCTGCGGAAGATGAACAGGAATAGCGAGAACCAATGAGAGACTAGCTGGAGGTGTCTGGACGGGCAAATTTAACTCTCATTTCCCACCAGGAAGAGGAAATAACCAAAGGCTCAGAGTGCCGGGCCGGAACCAGATTACGGCCTGAAGCCATCCTGCGGTGTTGTGGCCAGCTCAAAAGAAACCGAGTTGAAGAAAGGAGCTCAGGGTCACTGTAATTCACAAACTGCAGAGTTATAAATGACAGCAATCGTCCAAAAATAGACTGAAGTAAGGCTGCCAAGAGGACTTGAAAGCGGGGCAGAATTGCAGGAAACCGATTTCAGGAGGTAGACTGGAATTGCACTGAAAGCATAGGAAAAGAGGCAGAACGTCCACAATGATGCACTTGGCCAAAAAGGGCATATGCGTTTTTTCCTGAATATATTCAGGAAGCTTGCAAAGGAAATCTGCACTATAATGAAGTCTCACTTCCCCCCAGTCAAAAGGGCCATCTGAAAAAAGTGTAAAATCCAGAAAGGCAGGACAGGCCTTGGAGAACTGGGAGCCGTGTTATGCTGATGGGCGGGATGTAAATTGCCAACAGACACTCGGGAGAAGTGTATGGTGTTTCCTGAAACATCTAAAAAACAAAGCAACAGAGCCTAGGGCACTTCCACTTATGGTCCTATAGCTTAGGGAAATTAAAATCAAAAAGACACAGCCACCCCAAAGTTTGGAATGGGTGTGTTTACAAGAACCTCGTTTACAGTACAAGTTCAACATCACAGAAAGTGAAAAATGGATAAAGAAGTTGTGGTATTCACTTACAAAGCAATATCACTCAGCAATGAAATCTATGTCATCAGGCCCTTAGCAGCACAATGAGTGGATTCAGGTATGATGATTCTAACTGAAATAAGTCACACAGAAAAAGAAACATCATAATATATCAGTAATACACGGAATGGAAACTTGACTACACAGGAACTGAATTACAGAACAGAACAGGGTCTCAAATTTAGAAAACCAACTTATGCTTGCTTAAGGGTAAAGGTGAGTTGGGGTGCTGCATAAAACCAGAGAATGAAATGAGCACAGATAAAGTTCCTTAAGCCAAATATGGAATAGACAAGAGCTACTCCTTGCTCAACGAAATGAACTCAACACCGCATATTAAACGCCTAAGAATGTACCTGACTAGTAAGTATCTTAAAACCTATGGATTGCTATGTCTCCGAAAGAGAATCAAGCGTGTGTACAGGGGCATAAACGCAGCAGTGATAGGATTGGAGAGGTTCGGTGAGCAAATGAAGACCCTTTGAAGTCATATTGCATGGTACCCATTACACGGGTTTCAACTACCCAGGTTTAAGGTATTCTTCCTTCAGCTAAAACATGCATGTGGAACCTAGAGTATGATCAACCATGTGATCGGGAGACGTGTTCAAATATGTCTCAGTTTTCGTACCCTGGTACTCGGGTGCAACATTCCAGACGCTTTACTAACACTCTCCCGACTTGGAGAGTCAGTCCCTTTAACCTCCTGTTTGGCCCAGTTTGCAATTTCTGCGGAAGATGAACAGGAATAGCGAGAACCAATGAGAGACTAGCTGGAGGTGTCTGAACGGGCAAATTTAACTCTCATTTCCCACCAGGAAGAGGAATTAACCAAAGGCTCAGCGTGCCGTGCCAGAACCAGATTAGGGCCTGAAGCCATCCTGCGGTGTTGCGGCCAGCTCACAAGAAAGCGAGTTGAAGAAAGGAGCTCAGGGGCACTGTAATTCACAAACCTGCAGAGTTATAAATGACAGCTATCGTCCAAAAATAGACTGAAGTAAGGCTGCCAAGAGGACTTGAAAGCGGGGCAGAATTGCAGGAAACCGATTTCAGGAGGTAGACTGGAATTGCATTGAAAGCATAGGAAAAGAGGCAGAACGTCCACAATGATGCACTTGGCCAAAAAGGGCGTATGCGTTTTTTCCTGAATATATTCAGGAAAAAACGCATACGCCCTTCTTGGCCAACCAAGCAAGCTTGCAAAGGAAATCTGCACTACAATGAACTCTCACTTCCCCCCGGTCAAAAGGGCCATCTGAAAAAAGTGTAAAATCCAGAAAGGCAGGACAGGCCATGGAGAACTGGGAGCCTTGTTATGCTGATGGGCGGGATGTAAATTGCCAACAACCACTCGGGAGAAGTGTATGGTGTTTCCTGAAACATCTAAAAAACAAAGCAACAGAACCTAGGGCACTTCCACTTATGGTCCTATAGCTTAGGGAAATTAAAATCAAAAAGACACAGCCACCCCAAAGTTTGGAACGGCTCTGTTTACAAGAACCTCGTTTACAGTACAAGTTCAACATCGCAGAAAGTGAAAAATGGATAAAGAAGTTGTGGTATTTACTTACAAAGCAATATCACTCAGCAATGAAATCTGTGTCATCAGGCTCTTAGCAGCACAATGAGTGGATTCAGGTATGATGATTCTAACTGAAATAAGTCACACAGAAAAAGAAACATCATAAGGTATCAGTAATACACGGAATGTAAACTTGGCTACACAGGAACTGAATTACAGAACAGAACAGGGTCTCAAATTTAGAAAACCAACTTATGCTTGTTTAAGGGGAAAGGTGAGTTGGGGTGCTGCATAAACCAGAGATTGAAATGAGCACAGATAAAGTTCCTTAAGCCAAATATGGAATAGACAAGAGCTACTCCTTGCTCAACAAAATGGACTCAACACCCCATATTAAATGCCTAAGAATGTACCTGACTAGTAAGTATCTTAAAACCTATGGATTGCTATGTCTCCGAAAGAGAATCAAGCATGTGTACAGGGGCATAAACTCAGCAGTGATAGGATTCGAGAGGTTCGTGAGCAAATGAAGCCCCTTTGAAGTCATATTGCATGGTACCCATTCCACGGGTTTCAACTACCCAGGTTTAAGGTATTCTTCCTTCAGCTAAAACATGCATGTGGAACCTAGAGTATGATCAACCATGTGATCGGGAGACGTGTTCAAATATGTCTCAGTTTTCGTACCCTGGTACTCGGGTGCAACATTCCAGACGCTTTACTAACACTCTCCCGACTTGGAGAGTCAGTCCCTTTAACCTCCTGTTTGGCCCAGTTTGCAATTTCTGCGGAAGATGAACAGGAACAGCGAGAACCAATGAGAGGCTAGCTGGAGGTGTCTGGACGGGCAAATTTAACTCTCATTTCCCACCAGGAAGAGGAATTAACCAAAGGCTCAGTGTGCCGTGCCAGAACCAGATTAGGGCTTGAAGCCATCCTGCGGTGTTGCGGCCAGCTCAAAAGAAAGCGAGTTGAAGAAAGGAGCTCAGGGGCACTGTAATTCACAAACCTGCAGAGTTATAAATGACAGCTATCGTCCAAAAATAGACTGAAGTAAGGCTGCCAAGAGGACTTGAAAGCGGGGCAGAATTGCAGGAAACCGATTTCAGGAGGTAGACTGGAATTGCATTGAAAGCATAGGAAAAGAGGCAGAACGTCCACAATGATGCACTTGGCCAAAAAGGGCGTATGCGTTTTTACCTGAATATATTCAGGAAAAAACGCATACGCCCTTTTTGGCCAACCAAGCAAGCTTGCAAAGGAAATCTGCACTACAATGAAGTCTCACTTCCCCCCGGTCAAAAGGGCCATCTGAAAAAAGTGTAAAATCCAGAAAGGCAGGACAGGCCATGGAGAACTGGGAGCCTTGTTATGCTGATGGGCGGGATGTACATTGCCAACAGACACTTGGGAGAAGTGTATGGTGTTTCCTGAAACATCTAAAAAACAAAGCAACAGAGCCTAGGGCACTGCCACTTATGGTCCTATAGCTTAGGGAAATTAAAATCAAAAAGACAAAGCCACCCCAAAGTTTGGGACGCCTCTGTTTACAAGAACCTCGTTTACCATACAAGTTCAACATCGCAGAAAGTGAAAAATGGATAAAGAACTTGTGGTACTTACGTACAATGCAGTATCACTCAGCAATGAAATCTATGTCATCAGGCCCATAGCAGCATAATGAGTGGATTCAGGTACGATGATTCTAACTGAAATAAGTCACAGAGAAAAAGAAACATCATAAGGTATCACTAATACACGGAATGTAAACTTGGCTACACAGGAACTGCATTCCAAAACAGAACAGTGTCTCAAATTTAGAAAACCAACTTATGCTTGCTTAAGGGGAAAGGTGAGTTGGGGTGCTGCATAAAACCAGAGATTGAAATGAGTACAGATAAAGTTCCTTAAGCCAAATATGGAATAGACAAGAGCTACTCCTTGCTCAACGAAATGGACTCAAAACCCCATATTAAACGCCTAAGAATGTACCTGACTAGTAAGTATCTTAAAACCTATGGATTGCTATGTCTCCAAAAGAGAATCAAGCGTGTGTACAGGGGCATAAAAGCAGCAGTGTTAGGATTGGAGAGGTTCGGTGAGCAAATGAAGACCCTTTGAAGTCATATTGCATGGTACCCATTACACGGGTCTCAACTCTCCAGGTTTAAGGTATTCTTCCTTCAGCTAAAACATGCATGTGGAACCCAGAGTATGATCAACCATGTGAACGGGAGACGTGTTCAAATATGTCTCAGTTTTCCCCCCCGGTACTCGGGTGCAACATTCCAGACGCTTTACTAACACCCTCCCGACTTGGAGAGTCAGCGCCTTTAACCTCCTGTTTGGCCCAGTTTGCAATTTCTGCGGAAGATGAACAGGAATAGCGAGAACCAATGAGAGGCTAGCTGCAGGTGTCTGGACGGGCAAATTTAACTCTCATTTCCCACCAGGAAGAGGAATTAACCAAAGGCTCAGCATGCCGGGCCGGAACCAGATTAGGGCCTGAAGCCATCCTGCGGTGTTGCGGCCAGGTCACAAGAAAGCGAGTTGAAGAAAGGAGCTCAGGGGCACTGTAATTCACAAACCTGCAGAGTTATAAATGACAGCTATCGTCCAAAAATAGACTGAAGTAAGGCTGCCAAGAGGACTTGAAAGCGGGGCAGAATTGCAGGAAACCGATTTCAGGAGGTAGACTGGAATTGCATTGAAAGCATAGGAAAAGAGGCAGAACGTCCACAATGATGCACTTGGCCAAAAAGGGCGTATGCGTTTTTTCCTGAATATATTCAGGAAAAAACGCATACGCCCTTTTTGGCCAACCAAGCAAGCTTGCAAAGGAAATCTGCACTACAATGAAGTCTCACTTCCCCCCGGTCAAAAGGGCCATCTGAAAAAAGTGTAAAATCCAGAAAGGCAGGACAGGCCATGGAGAACTGGGAGCCTTGTTATGCTGATGGGCGGGATGTAAATTGCCAACAGACACTCGGGAGAAGTGTATGGTGTTTCCTGAAACATCTAAAAAACAAAGCAACAGAGCCTAGGGCACTTCCACTTATGGTCCTATAGCTTAGGGAAATTAAAATCAAAAAGACACAGCCACCCCAAAGTTTGGGACGCCTCTGTTTACAAGAACCTCGTTTACCGTACAAGTTCAATATCACAGAAAGTGAAAAATGGATAAAGAACTTGTGGTACTTACGTACAATGCAGTATCACTCAGCAATGAAATCTATGTCATCAGGCCCGTAGCAGCATAATGAGTGGATTCAGGTACGATGATTCTAACTGAAATAAGTCACACAGAAAAAGAAACATCATAAGATATCAGTAATACACGGAATGTAAACTTGGCTACACAGGAACTGAATTCCAAAACAGAACAGGTTCTTAAATTTAGAAAACCAACTTATGCTTGCTTAAGGGGAAAGGTGAGTGGGTTGCTGCATAAAACCAGAGATTGAAATGAGCACAGATAAAGTTCCTTAAGCCAAATATGGAATAGAGAAGAGCTACTCCTTGCTCAACGAAATGGACTCAACACCGCATATTAAACGCCTAAGAATGTACCTGACTAGTAAGTATCTTAAAACCTATAGATTGCTATGTCTCCGAAAGAGAATCAAGCATGTGTACAGGGGCATAAACGCAGCAGTGATAGGATTGGAGAGGTTCGGTGAGCAAATGAAGACCCTTTGAAGTCATATTGCATGGTACCCATTCCACGGGTTTCAACTACCCAGGTTTTAGGTATTCTTCCTTCAGCTAAAACATGCATGTGGTACCCAGAGTATGATCAACCATGTGATCGGGAGACGTGTTCAAATATGTCTCAGTTTTCCTCCCCTGGTACTCGGGTGCAACATTCCAGACGCTTTACTAACACTCTCCCCACTTGGAGAGTCAGCGCCTTTAACCTCCTGTTTGGCCCAGTTTGCAATTTCTGCGGAAGATGAACAGGAATAGCGAGAACCAATGAGAGGCTAGCTGGAGGTGTCTGGACGGGCAAATTTAACTCTCATTTCCCACCAGGAAGAGGAAATAACCAAAGGCTCAGCGTGCCGTACCGGAACCAGATTAGGGCCTGAAGCCATCCTGCGGTGTTGCGGCCAGCTCAAAAGAAAGCGAGTTGAAGAAAGGAGCTCAGGGGCACTGTAATTCACAAACCTGCAGAGTTATAAATGACAGCTATCGTCCAAAAATAGACTGAAGTAAGGCTGCCAAGAGGACTTGAAAGCGGGGCAGAATTGCAGGAAACCGATTTCAGGAGGTAGACTGGAATTGCATTGAAAGCATAGGAAAAGAGGCAGAACGTCCACAATGATGCACTTGGCCAAAAAGGGCGTATGCGTTTTTTCCTGAATATATTCAGGAAAAAACGCATACGCCCTTTTTGGCCAACCAAGCAAGCTTGCAAAGGAAATCTGCACTACAATGAAGTCTCACTTCCCCCCGGTCAAAAGGGCCATCTGAAAAAAGTGTAAAATCCAGAAAGGCAGGACAGGCCATGGAGAACTGGGAGCCTTGTTATGCTGATGGGCGGGATGTAAATTGCCAACAACCACTCAGGAGAAGTGTATGGTGTTTCCTGAAACATCTAAAAAACAAAGCAACAGAGCCTAGGGCACTTCCACTTATGGTCCTATAGCTTAGGGAAATTAAAATCAAAAAGACACAGCCACCCCAAAGTTTGGAACGGCTCTGTTTACAAGAACCTCGTTTACAGTACAAGTTCAACATCGCAGAAAGTGAAAAATGGATAAAGAAGTTGTGGTATTTACTTACAAAGCAATATCACTCAGCAATGAAATCTGTGTCATCAGGCCCTTAGCAGCACAGTGAGTGGATTCAGGTATGATGATTCTAACTGAAATAAGTCACACAGAAAAAGAAACATCATAAGATATCAGTAATACACGGAATGTAAACTTGGCTACACAGGAACTGAATTACAGAACAGAACAGGGTCTCAAATTTAGAAAACCAATTTATGCTTGCTTAAGGGGAAAGGTGAGTTGGGGTGCTGCATAAAACCAGAGATTGAAATGAGCACAGATAAAGTTCCTTAAGCCAAATATGGAATAGACAAGAGCTACTCCTTGCTCAACAAAATGGACTCAACACCGCATATTAAACGCCTAAGAATGTACCTGCCTAGTAAGTATCTTAAAACCTATGGATTGCTATGTCTCCGAAAGAGAATCAAGCGTGTGTACAGGGACATAAACGCAGCAGTGATAGGATTGGAGAGGTTCGGTAAGCAAATGAAGACCCTTTGAAGTCATATTGCATGGTACCCATTACACGGGTCTCAACTCTCCAGGTTTAAGGTATTCTATCTTCAGCTAAAACATGCATGTGGAACCCAGAGTATGATCAACCATGTGAACGGGAGACGTGTTCAAATATGTCTCAGTTTTCCTCCCCTGGTACTCTGGTGCAACATTCCAGACGCTTTACTAACACTCTCCCCACTTGGAGAGTCAGCGCCTTTAACCTCCTGTTTGGCACAGTTTGCAATTTCTGCGGAAGATGAACAGGAATAGCGAGAACCAATGAGAGACTAGCTGGAGGTGTCTGGACGGGCAAATTTAACTCTCATTTCCCACCAGGAAGAGGAAATAACCAAAGGCTCAGCGTGCCGGGCCGGAACCAGATTAGGGCCTGAAGCCATCCTGCGGTGTTGTGGCCAGCTCAAAAGAAACCGAGTTGAAGAAAGGAGCTCAGGGTCACTGTAATTCACAAACCTGCAGAGTTATAAATGACAGCAAGCGTCCAAAAATAGACTGAAGTAAGGCTGCCAAGAGGACTTGAAAGCGGGGCAGAATTGCAGGAAACCGATTTCAGGAGGTAGACTGGAATTGCACTGAAAGCATAGGAAAAGAGGCAGAACGTCCACAATGATGCACTTGGCCAAAAAGGGCATATGCGTTTTTTCCTGAATATATTCAGGAAGCTTGCAAAGGAAATCTGCACTATAATGAAGTCTCACTTCCCCCCAGTCAAAAGGGCCATCTGAAAAAAGTGTAAAATCCAGAAAGGCAGGACAGGCCTTGGAGAACTGGGAGCCGTGTTATGCTGATGGGCGGGATGTAAATTGCCAATAGACACTCGGGAGAAGTGTATGGTGTTTCCTGAAACATCTAAAAAACAAAGCAACAGAGCCTAGGGCACTTCCACTTATGGTCCTATAGCTTAGGGAAATTAAAATCAAAAAGACACAGCCACCCCAAAGTTTGGAACGGCTCTGTTTACAAGAACCTCGTTTACAGTACAAGTTCAACATCGCAGAAAGTGAAAAATGGATAAAGAAGTTGTGGTATTTACTTACAAAGAAATATCACTCAGCAATGAAATCTGTGTCATCAGGCTCTTAGCAGCACAATGAGTGGATTCAGGTATGATGATTCTAACTGAAATAAGTCACACAGAAAAAGAAACATCATAAGGTATCAGTAATACACGGAATGTAAACTTGGCTACACAGGAACTGAATTACAGAACAGAACAGGGTCTGAAATTTAGAAAACCAACTTATGCTTGCTTAAGGGGAAAGGTGAGTTGGGGTGCTGCATAAACCAGAGATTGAAATGAGCACAGATAAAGTTCCTTAAGCCAAATATGGAATAGACAAGAGCTACTCCTTGCTCAACAAAATGGACTCAACACCCCATATTAAACGCCTAAGAATGTACCTGACTAGTAAGTATCTTAAAACCTATGGATTGCTATGTCTCCGAAAGAGAATCAAGCATGTGTACAGGGGCATAAACTCAGCAGTGATAGGATTCGAGAGGTTCGGTGAGCAAATGAAGACCCTTTGAAGTCATATTGCATGGTACCCATTCCACGGGTCTCAACTCTCCAGGTTTAAGGTATTCTTCCTTCAGCTAAAACATGCATGTGGAACCCAGAGTATGATCAACCATGTGAACGGGAGACGTGTTCAAATATGTCTCAGTTTTCCTCCCCTGGTACTCGGGTGCAACATTCCAGACGCTTTACTAACACTCTCCCCACTTGGACAGTCAGTGCCTTTAACCTCCTGTTTGGCCCAGTTTGCAATTTCTGCGGAAGATGAACAGGAATAGGGAGAACCAATGAGAGACTAGCTGGAGGTGTCTGAACGGGCAAATTTAACTCTCATTTCCCACTAGGAAGAGGAATTAACCAAAGGCTCAGCGTGCCATGCCGGAAACAGATTAGGGCCTGAAGCCATCCTGCGGTGTTGCGGCCAGGTCACAAGAAAGCGAGTTGAAGAAAGGAGCTCAGGGGCACTGTAATTCACAAACCTGCAGAGTTATAAATGACAGCTATCGTCCAAAAATACACTGAAGTAAGGCTGCCAAGAGGACTTGAAAGCGGGGCAGAATTGCAGGAAACCAATTTCAGGAGGTAGACTGGAATTGCATTGAAAGCATAGGAAAAGAGGCAGAACGTCCACAATGATGCACTTGGCCAAAAAGGGCGTATGCGTTTTTTCCTGAATATATTCAGGAAAAAACGCATACGCCCTTTTTGGCCAACCAAGCAAACTTGCAAAGGAAATCTGCCCTACAATGAAGTCTCACTTCTCCCTGGTCAAAAGGGCCATCTGAAAAAAGTGTAAAATCCAGAAAGGCAGGACAGGCCATGGAGAACTGGGAGCCTTGTTATGCTGATGGGCGGGATGTAAATTGCCAACAGACACTCAGGAGAAGTGTATGGTGTTTCCTGAAACATCTAAAAAACAAAGCAACAGAGCCTAGGGCACTTCCACTTATGGTCCTATAGCTTAGGGAAATTAAAATCAAAAAGACACAGCCACCCCAAAGTTTGGGACGCCTCTGTTTACAAGAACCTCGTTTACCGTACAAGTTCAATATCACAGAAAGTGAAAAATGGATAAAGAACTTGTGGTACTTACGTACAATGCAGTATCACTCAGCAATGAAATCTATGTCATCAGGCCCGTAGCAGCATAATGAGTGGATTCAGGTACGATGATTCTAACTAAAATAAGTCACACAGAAAAAGAAACATCAAAAGATATCACTAATACACGGAATGTAAACTTGGCTACACAGGAACTGAATTCCAAAACAGAACAGGGTCTCAAATATAGAAAACCAACTTATGCTTGCTTAAGGGGAAAGGTGAGTTGGGGTGCTGCATAAAACCAGAGATTGAAATGAGCACAGATAAAGTTCCTTAAGCCAAATATGGAACAGACAAGAGCTACTCCTTGCTCAACGAAATGGACTCAACACCCCATATTAAACGCCTAAGAATGTACCTGACTAGTAAGTATCTTAAAACCTTGGGATTGCTATGTCTCCAAAAGAGAATCAAGCGTGTGTACTGGGGCATAATGCAGCAGTGATAGGATTGGAGATGTTCGGTGAGCAAATGAAGACCCTTTGAAGTCATATTGCATGGTACCCATTCCACGGGTCTCAACTCTCCAGGTTTAAGGTATTCTTCCTTCAGCTAAAACATGCATGTGGAACCCAAGTATGATCAACCATGTGAACGGGAGACGTGTTCAAATATGTCTCAGTTTTCCTCCCCTGGTACTCGGGTGCAACATTCCAGACGCTTTACTAACACTCTCCCCACTTGGACAGTCAGTGCCTTTAACCTCCTGTTTGGCCCAGTTTGCAATTTCTGCGGAAGATGAACAGGAATAGGGAGAACCAATGAGAGACTAGCTGGAGGTGTCTGAACGGGCAAATTTAACTCTCATTTCCCACTAGGAAGAGGAATTAACCAAAGGCTCAGCGTGCCGTGCCGGAAACAGATTAGGGCCTGAAGCCATCCTGCGGTGTTGCGGGCAGCTCACAAGAAAGTGAGTTGAAGAAAGGAGCTCAGGGGCTCTGTAATTCACAAACCTGCAGAGTTATAAATGACAGCTATCGTCCAAAAATATACTGAAGTAAGGCTGCCAAGAGGACTTGAAAGCGGGGCAGAATTGCAGGATACCGATTTCAGGAGGTAGACTGGAATTGCATTGAAAGCGTAGGAAAAGAGGCAGAACGTCCACAATGATGCACTTTGCCAAAAGGGCATATGCGTTTTTTCCTGAATATATTCAGGAACAAACGCATACGCCCTTTTTGGCCAACCAAGCAAGCTTGCAAAGGAAATCTGCACTACAATGAAGTCTCACTTCCCCCCGGTCAAAAGGGCCATCAGAATAAAGTGTAAAATCCAGAAAGGCAGGACAGGCCATGGAGAACTGGGAGCCTTGTTATGCTGATGGGCGGGATGTAAATTGCCAACAGACACTGGGGACATGTGTATGGTGTTTCCTGAAACATCTAAAAAACAAAGCAACAGAGCCTAGGGCACTTCCACTTATGGTCCTATAGCTTAGGGAAATTAATATCAAAAAGACACAGCAACCCCAAAATTTGGGACGGCTCTTTTTACAGGAATCTCTTCTATGGCACAAGTTAAATATCCCAGAGAGCAAATAATGCATAAAGAAGTTGCGGTACTTATGTATAACAGAATACCACTCAGCAATGAAATCTATGTCACCAGGCCCGTACCAGCATAATGAGTGGATTGAGGCACGATGATTCTAAGTGAAATAAGTCACACAGAGAAAGCAATATCATAAGGTATCACTAATACACGGAATGTGAACTTGGCTACACATGAACTGAATTACAAAACAGAACAGGGTCTCAAGTTTGGAAAACCAACTTATGCCTGCTTAAGGGGGAAGGTGAGTTGGGGTGCTGCATAAAAGCAGAGTTTGAAATTAGCACAGATACCGTTCCATAAGCCAAATATGTAATAGACAAGAGCTACCCCTTGCTCAACGAAATGGATTCAACAATGAGGTATCACCTCACACCTGGTAGAATAGGCATCATTGAAAATCTACAAACAAAAAATGCTGGAAAGGGTGTGGAGAAAAGGAACCCTCTCCCACTATTGTTGGGAATATAAATTGATACAGTCATTATGGAGAACAATATGGAATTTCTTAAGAAACTAACAATAGAATTACCATATGATACAGCAATCCCAGTACTGGACATATACCCAGACAAAACCATAAATCAAAAAGAGTCATTCACCGCAATGTTCATTGCATCACTATTTACAATATCGAGGTAATGGAAGCAACCTAAATGCCCACAGACAGACGAATGCATAAAGCTGTGGTACATATATAAAATGGAATATTACTAAGCCATGAAAAGGCATGAAATTGGGTCATTTGTAGAGACGTCGATGGATCTAGAGACTGTCATACAGAGTGAAGTAAGTCAGAAAGAGAAAAACAAATCTTGTATATTCATGCATATATGTGGAACCTAGAAAAACTGTACAGATTAACCATTTTGCAAGGCATAAATAGAGCAACAGATGTAGACAACAAACGTATGGACAACAAGGGGGGAAAGCTGTTGGGGGGTGGTGGTGGGAGGAGTTGAGAGACTGGGATTGGCATGTATACATTTATATGTATAAAATAGATAACCAATAAGAACCTGCTGTATAAAAATATAAAATAAAATTCAAAATTAAAAAGAAATAAAATTTAAAAAATAAAACAGAAAAAACAATTATTCCCTGCACATACATGTATTTATATGAATAAATTATTTCCATGCTTATATCTGTAAATACAAAAAAGAGGAATAAAATCTACCTTGAACCAAAAATGAAAAAGAGAAAAAAAACACAGAACCCACCAGTTACACAGAGGAAAACCGTATCAGGGCACTTGCTCCAGTTGTAAACAATTCTGAAGTTGGTCAGTGGTGGGGAATCGTCTCCCATTCAGCCAGCAGCCCCCACGCAACAAGCGTCCTCATTGCAAAGCTGGGGCACCGTGCCGAGGCATCTGTGAGTAAACGTGAGCTGAGCCCCAGGCCAGTTGCTGCTGAACTATTCCCACCCGTCCCAGGTAAAACACCTGAATATATACAAGGACTTGAAAGCCTAGAGGAAGGGCCATAGAGCCACACGAGTGACAGCATGCCAGCCGACTTGGTGCCTGCAGGCCAGCCAGGATGGTCCTGGCCCTGGGTGCTCTTCTGGAAGATTTCCATTTCCCTGCCTGAGATACCTGTCCTGTCCCTGCCCCCACTGCTTTTTTCCTTCCTCACCTCTGCCCAGGGAGAAATTCCAGCAGCAGGTATGGGTGACACATCCTCTTCTTTAGCAGGTGGCAGCCTGGCAACTGCTGCAGAAAGTCCAGCAGAGCCCCACTCACACTGGGCCACCCACAAAGCCGTGGCCTCTCACTCCCTCCCACCAGCCCAGCCCCGAGACTGCTGACAGGGCAGAGAAAATGGCGTCAGGCACGGCTGCAGGGGCTCTTGCTGCCTGGAGTGGTATTTATATTGATCTCAACCCAGGCACACCTGGGGAGGGCTGGCCGGCACGGTAAGGCTGCCCAGGTCAGCCAATCATCACCCCTCAGGGGCTCACAGTTGCAGAAAATGGAACTTGCTGAACCGGCCAGGTCCAAGGAACAGGTGTGGGCTCCTGAGAGTCAGGATAGACAAGGGGCTGCAGCTTTGGCTTGTTTTCTAATCATTTTATCTGGCCCATGAGTGGGAGACAACTTCAAGAAAACCCTCTCCTAATGAGAGGAACCCAGGAGTCAGGGAGAGGAGGGGTGGGTGGTGGTTGGAGACAGAGGCCTGGTGCCCCGGGTGCAGTGGAAGTCTCTGGAAGACCAGGTGGAGGGAGGCCTCACGGAGTGATGCCCAGGGTCACAGACCTGTCGCAGCTGCTGTTTGTTAGTTCAAGTCCTGCTCTGAGATGCTCTGTGTCAGCTCTGAGCGACAGGTGAGCTGGGGGTGCTCTGCAATGAGGGCTATGTGCACGGTTCCTGTGTGCCCAGCCCTGCCACGGTACCTGCAAGGGTAGCTCTGTATCCTGGGAGGGGCCTGACCACGAGAGCCCCGTGGGCTGGCGTGGGGGTGGGGTACCTGCCCAGGTGAGCTCCATATTCTGGGATTGGTCTGACCACGAGAGCCCCATGGGCTGCTGGGGACCTGGTAAATGATGTCAGGACAGTCAGTGAAGCCACCGAGGATGTACCTCCAGTTGCTCCTAATTCCTACACCCTGCTGGTCATTCTACCAACCACCAGGACATGGTATTCTGTATTAGTCTTCAATGATGCCTTCTTTTGTATTCCATTAGTCCCAGAGTCACAAGAAATTTTGGCTTGTGAGTGGCAGGACTCAACATACAACTAAAACAATACTTCCGGGCCGTCTGGCCCCAAGGGTGCAAAAATTCCCACACCATCTTTGGGGAAAGCTTAGCTAAAGACCTAAAAGTTCTACCTCTGGAAAAGGAAACCCTCCTTCAATATGCAGACGACATTCTGATCACCAGCCCTACTAAGGAGGCCTCTGAACTACCAAGCCAATAAAGGATAGAAGTTGTCCAAGAAAAAGCTCAAATATCACAGACTGCGGTGACCTGCCTGGGCTTCATTCTCACAGAAGGTCAGAGAAGCCCATCCCAGGAAAGGGAAGAAACCATTTTCAGCCTTACCCCTTTCTAAAACTAGAAGACAGCTTAGGGGTTCCTGGGGAGGCCAGGGTTTGCTGCTTCTGGATCCCTAACTACAGTCTACTAGCTGGGCCTCTATATGAAACACTGAAAGGAAAAGATGATGATCCTTTTGAATAGAATCCAGAAGTGGCCTTTCAAGAATGGAAAGAGCAGTCAATTCAGACCCTTGCCCTGGAACTCCCTAATTTAGCTAAACCCTTTGACCTTTACATTCCCGGTGAAAGGTGAATCGCCATTGGAGAATTAGTGCAAAAACTGGGACCACTTGAAATGGAACAATGCAAGAATGCCATCCAGGTAGGATAAACTACGGTCACTAAGGGGCTTGGCCCACTGCCACATCTGGCCAAGATACTGGCGGTATCTAAAAACCTGGAAATCAGCAGCCCAAAAGGCCACCTCCCTCCTAAGGGAAAAGGACCCCACGTGGTGATCCTAACCACCAACCATGCCCTGAAGTTGCAGGGTTCGCTCCGTGGGCACACCGACCTCGAGTGAGGAGGCCCTCCAACTCCAACATCCAGAGAGATAACCGGGGGCAACAGGGCACCATGACGACTCGTGTGAACATCACTTGACCTGGAGTTTCTCTCATAAAACAACAAGAGTGTGTCCCAAAAGAGTAGACTACTGCTTGCAGGACTTACTGCACCCAGAGGGGAGCTAATAATCTTGGCGGGGGAACAGTATACCACACTGTCACCATAGAAAAGCCTACAGACACCGTGATGATGGTGGCCAATAAGACCGGCTGGACTCCTGTTTACTTCAAAAGGCTGTTGACTCAGTAGCCATCATGGTCCTTGATCACCACTGACCCTGGACTGTCTGGGAGTTGAGCGGGCAGGGCTCTGACACCTGGTGCTGTTTGTACGTTAATTCAGGGGCCTAATTGAAGAAAGCGCAGACTACTGGTCAGAGCATCTAGGCTGGCAGAGACGGTCAGCCTAAGGTGGCCGAACAAATGTGGGGCGGGGTGAAACCGGCCCCCACAGCGTCTCTGCACATCTCTTTCCTGGACCCTTAAAGGTCATTAGAATCTATAACACTTCCAATGCTGGTGCTCAGGTGGACGAGCAGGGAGGCAGGGGTCCTGGGGACAATCAACGTCACCGGGAGGCTGCTGGGGAGAAGCTCTGAGCCTCGCCCCAGGGTATGAGGGCTCCCAACTCAGCACTCAGCAGTTACAGAAGAAGGGTCTGCACCCTCAGCACTCCAAGAATGAGGAACGGGACAAAAGGCAGAGGAGGGGTTTGTCCCCAGCAAAGCCCATTAAAAATCCCTGGGAGATAAAAATAGAATCTGGGCAATAAAGTCAAGTCTAACCTTTTTTATCCTTTGTGCTTTGTCTAATTTCACGTGCTCCTAGGGTCCCGCATGCAGAGGTTCCACACCCGGCACTTCAGACCAGATTTCCTAGTGCAGAATGGCTGGGTCGACACCTCAGCTCCTGGGGCCCAGTGCAGACTCCACGATATAGAGCCTGAGCTACAGCCAACCCGGCCCTCGAGAGCTCCGCCGCCTCCCTCCCTCCCACTGACTCTGACAGGATCTCTACACAGCAGCCCAGCCCACAGCCCACGGGGTAGTGCATGCTCTCACCTCTCCATTCTCTGATCAAAATATAAAGTTTCCTTTGCTTGTGAACCAAACTCAGTCTCGATCTGTTGGCCCCAATGACACTGGGCAGGGGGACACTTGTTGGGGTCCACTCTGGAGGATCAGTAACAGAAATTGAGACTATTGTAACCTCAATGAACAGATGTGTGAGCCAAACTGTAGTTAACATAGAACAGTGTATAAGGCTCGGGTAAAATAAGATGTTTTTAACACTTCCATTTGATATTTCCATCACTTTTTATAAGCAAGTTCAGTGAAAAGGTTTGTCTTATTTGTCAGGTCAATATTAGAGAAACGAAGTGATTTCTTTCCAAGGATGTACAGCTAATAATCTTGGTTAAACCTTCAATCTTGTTTTAAATGCTTTTCCATTGAAAATGATACCTCTCTTTCAGCTCCCCCATTTCTGAGAAGTATAAAATCTTATAATTTATTATTACCAAAGGGGAAAGGTGGGAGGAGGGATAAATTAACAGTTTGGAATGAACACATACACACTGCTATGTATAAAATAGATCATCAACAAGGAACTACTGTATAGCACAGGGAACTACACTCAACATTTTGCAATAACCTATAAGGGGAAATAATCTGAAAAAGAATAGATATTTTTATTGACATCATCTATCAATGACAGTTAAAGTGTAGCCTAAGGGAAGCTGGTGGTGAGTGCTTCTGACCCTGAAGACTTCAATCATCTAAAGTTTGGACTCTGCCTACTTCCCAAGGCCCTTAATGAACATATGTGTAGCTGTAGCTTAAAAAATTCCCCAGTTTGGGTTTCGGGGAGACACTGATTTTGAAAAAGCCCTGGTGTTCTCCTTACATGAATGGGACTCTTCCTACTGCTAAAACATGTCTGTCACACCCAGAGGATGTTATACCGTCTGATCGGGAAGAGTTTGGAAAAGGCATCTCATCTCCTCATCTCCTGGTGCTCGGGTTCACCCCTCCAGCGTCTTTACTAACAGTCTCCCCACTTGGAGATGTCAGCACTGTCAACATCCTGTTGCGTACAGTTTGGAATTTGTCCAGAGGATGAAGCGGAAGGATGAGGAACAATGAGAGACAAGTCCTAGGTGTTCAGACAGGCACATGTCACTCTAATTTCCAATCAGGAAGACGAATTGACCAAAGGCTAGGGTTGCCCATGGAAACAGTATAGGGCTTGAGGAAATCCCGCTGCTTTGTGGCCAGTTCCCATAAACACAAGTTGAACAATGGAACTCAGGGGCAGTAAAATTCACAAAACTGCAGAGTTGAAAATATCCATCACTGAAAAATGTCTTGAGGAAAGTCAGAGAAAAGGACTTGTAAGCAAGGGAGAATGGCAGGAAAGGGATTTGAGGAGGTAGAAAGGACTCGCCATTAAGCACAAGAAAAGGAGCTGAACATTGCCAACATTGCAGTTGGCCAAAAAGGGTGTATGCGTTCTTTTCTGTATATATTCAAGAAAAGGGCATACACTTTTTTAGCCAACCAAACAGATGGGCACTGGAAGTCAATACTACAAAAGATATCACTTCGCATCAGTCAGAAGAGCCATCCTCATAAAGCGTAAACAACAGAAATGCAGGACAGGGCAACGAGAAGAGGGAGCCCTGTGAGACTTATAGTGGAAATGTATATTGCCAACGGCCATTCTGGAGAAGTGTATTGTGTTTACTAAAGCATCTAAAAAATGAGCTACAGAGCATAGGGCACTTGCACTCATGGGCGTATATCTTGGGAAAAACAAAAATCGAGAGGACACAGGCACCCCAATGTTTACCCCCTCTCTGTTTAAAAGATCCTCGACTAGGATATAACTTAAATGTCTCTGGAGGGAAAAAATGGATAGAGATGTGGTACTTAGGTAGAGTGGAATATTATTCAGCCTGGAAATCAATGAAATATGGCCAGTTGTAACAACTCCGGAGGAGTTACGTATGATCATTCTAAGTGACAGAATTCAAAAAGAAAAAGACACATATCATAAGATATCACTTAAAGGTGGAATCCAAAATGGCTACACATGAAATAAATTACAAAACAAAAACATAGTCAAATATGTAGAAAACACGCATAAGGCTGCTAAACGGGAAAGGTGGGGAGGGGTGAGGCATCATCCAAGAGGTTGAAATTAGCAAAGATACCATTCCAAATACCAAACTGATAATCAACAAGGCCTACACGGTAGCTAAAAGAACTGCACTCAGCACACTCAAGTCACCGGAAAAGAATATATACGACTGGTAAGAATCTGAAAAAGAATTTATTGATGTCTCTCTGTACGTGAATCAAGTGGATGTACAGCAGCAAGAAACAGAGCTTTGAAAATCAGCTGTAACCAATATAGTAATAAATTGAAAAAAATAAACGACAGAGAGACAGAGAAAACCTCTTACAACTTTTCCTCAGGGACGGTGATGCAACATGGATTGAACACATCTAGACCCACAGCAGGATGAGACATAAGGCTGGAAACTGTTTGCGCTAAGAGAAATGTGAGGTTGGGTGAGGAAATGCACACCCTTTAAAGTAATACTACCTGGTACCCATTCAATGGGTCCCAAATCTGCAGGTTCAAGGGATCTTCCTACAGCTAAAACATGCATGGAAAACCCAGAGGACTGTACACCATGTGATCGGGAGATGTGTCTAAAATGCACCTCATTTATCCTCTCCTGGTGCTCCTGTTCACCATTCCAGCCACGCTACTTAGAATCTCCCCACTTGGAGAATCAGCACATTTCAACTTCTGTTTCACACATTTTGCAAATTGTGAGGAGGATGAACGGGAAGAGGGGGAACCAATGAGAGAAGAGTTGTAGGGGTTTGGACGGGCACATATCACTCTAATTTCCCATTAAGAATAAGAATTAAAGAAAGGCTCAGCCTGCCTCGCCGGAGCCAAAATAGGGCCTGAAGCAATCCTGCGGGTTTGAGGCCAGCTCACAAAAGAGCAACTTAAAAAATGGAGCTCAGGGTCACTGCAATTCACAAACCTGCAGAGTTATAAATGAAAACTAACGTCCAAAAATATGTTGAGGTAAGGCAAAGAAGAGGATCTGAATGCAAGACAGAATTGCAAGAAACAGATTTCAAGAGATAGATTGGACTCGTCTTTAACGCACATGAAAAGCGGCAGAATTTCGACAATGATGCAGTTGGCCCAAAAGGGCGTATGCGTTTTTTCCTGATTATATCCAGGAAAAAACGCATACGCACTTTATGGGCAACGAAGCAAGCAAGCAATGCAAATGTGCACAACAAAGAAGTCTCACTTCCCCCCGGTCAAAAGGGCCATCCTAAAAAATTGTAAAAACCAGAAATGCAGGACAGGCCATGGAGAACAGGGAGCCTTTATACGCTGATGGGCAGTGTGTGAACTGCCGAGAGCCACTCTGGAGAAGTGTATGGTGGTTCCTAAATCATCTAAAAAACAGAGCTACAGAGCATAGGACACTTCCAATCATGGGAGTATATCTAGGGAAGTCTAAAAATCAACAAGACACAAGCACACCACAGTTTAGGGCTACTCTGTTTACAAGAACCTCAACTTCAGTACACCTTAAATATCCCAGGAAAGAGAACAATGGATAAAGAAGATGTGGTACTTATGTACAATGGAATATCTCTTCACCATGAAATCAATGTAATAAGGCTAGTAGAAGGATAAAGAGTGGATTTAGGTCCGATAATACTACTTGAAATAAGTCAAACAGAAAAAGAAACATATCATAAGATATCACTTATAGAGGGAGGGTAAATATGGCTGCACAAGAAATGAATTACAGAACAGAACAGTGTCTCACATTTAGAAAACACACTTATGTCAGCTTAAGGGGAAAGGAGAGGTGGGGTGATGCATAAAACCAGAGTTTGAAATTAGCACAGATACCGTTCAATGAACCAAATAGGTATTAGACAAGATCTACACCTTGCTCAATGAACTGGCCTCAACACACCCTATACACCGCAGAGAAATATATCTGAGGAATAAGAATCTTAAAACCCATGTATTGATATATCTCCATAAGGGAATCAAGTGTGTGCAGAGCGGCACAAACACAGCAGTGAAAAGGAGCTAAACCCCATTATAGAAATAAATTTTAAAAACAAAACGCTGAAACAATGAAAGAGAGAAAAATTCTTACAAAATTCGCTCAGGGGCTGTGATGCAACCTGGATTGACCACATATAAACCCACAGCTGGATAAGACATAAGGCTGGACACTTGGGGCTGACAGGATTGGTGAGCTTTGGTGAGCAACTGCCGAAAGTTTAATGCAATACTTCATGCTATTCATTCCAAGGGTCCCAACACTCCAGGTAGAAGGGAATCTTCCTACAGCTAAACCATGCTTGGGAAACCCAGCGACTGGTATACCATATGATCGGGAAAGGTTTCTAAAACGCACCTCATTTTTCCTCTCCTGGGGCTCCGGATCGACATTCCAGCCGCTTTACTAACAACATCCCCACATGGAGTCAATGCCTTTAAGTTCTGGTATCGCACAGTCTGCAGTTAGTGCAGAGGATGAATGGGAATAGGGGGAACCAGTGAGAAACTAGCTGTAGCGGTTTCAATGGGCACATGTCACTCTAATATCACATCAGTAAGAAGAATTAACCAAAGGCACAGCAAGGTGCCCCAGAAGAAAAATAGGGCTTCAAGGAATCCTGTGGTTACGGGGCAAGACCACAAAAATAAGAGCTAAAAAATGGACCTAAGGGCCACTGCAATTCAAAAACCTGCAGAGTTATAAAGGCCAACTATTTTTAAAAAATATATTGAGGTAAGGCTATGAAGAGGCATTGAAAGCAAGGCAGAATTGCAGGAAACCGATTTCAGGAGGTAGACTGGAATTGCATTGAAAACATATGAAGAGAGTCAGAAACTCGACAATGATGCACTTGGCCAAAAAGGGTGTATGCGTTTTTTCCTGAATATATTCAGGAAAAAACGCATACGCACTTTTTGGCCAACCAAGCAAGCTTGCAAAGGAAATCTGCACTACAATGAAGTCTCACTTCCACCTGGTCAAAAGGGCCATCTGAAAAAAGTGTAAATACATAAAGGCACGACAGGCCATGGAGAACTGGGAGCCTTGTTATGCTGATGGGCGGGATGTAAATTGCCAACAGCCACTCTGGAGAAGTGTATGGTGTTTCCTGAAACATCTAAAAAACAAAGCAACAGAGCCTAGGGCACTTCCACTTATGGTCCTATAGCTTAGGGAAATTAAAATCAAAAAGACACAGCCACCCCAAAGTTTGGGACAGCTCTGTTTACAAGAACCTCGTTTACGGTACAAGTTCAATATCGCAGAAAGTGAAAAATGGATAAAGAACTTGTGGTACTTATGTACAATGCAATATCACTGAGCAATGAAATCTATGTAATCAGGCCCGTAGCAGCATAATGAGTGGATTCAGGTATGATGATTCGAACTGAAATAAGTCACACAGAAAAGAAACATCATAAGATATCACTAATACACAGAATGTGAACTTGGCTACACATGAACTGAATTACAAAACAGAACAGTGTCTCAAGTTTAGAAAACCAACTTATGCTTGCTTAAGGGGGAAGGTGAGTTGGGGTGCTGCATAAAACCAGAGATTGAAATGAGCACAGATAAAGTTCCTTAAGCCAAATATGGAATAGACAAGAGCTACTCCTTGCTCAACGAAATGGACTCAACACCCCATATTAAACGCCTAAGAATGTAACTGACTAGTAAGTATCTTAAAACCTATGGATTGCTATGTCTCCAAAAGAGAATCAAGCGTGTGTACAAGGGCATAAACGCAGCAGTGATAGGATTGGAGAGGTTCGGTGAGCAAATGAAGACCCTTTAGGTCATATTGCATGGTACCCATTACAAGGGTCTCAACTCTCCAGGTTTAAGGTATTCTTCCTTCAGCTAAAACATGCATGTGGAACCCAGAGTATGATCAACCGTGTGAACGGGAGACGTATTCAAATATGTCTCAGTTTTCCTCCCCTGGTACTCGGGTGCAACATTCCAGACGCTTTACTAACACTCTCCCCACTTGGAGAGTCAGCCCCTTTAACCTCCTGTTTGGCCCCGTTTGCAATTTCGGCGGAAGATGAACAGGAATAGGGAGAACCAATGAGAGACCAGCTGGAGGTGTCTGCACGGGCAAATTTAACTCTCATTTCCCACCAGAAAGAGGAAATAACCAAAGGCTCAGCATGCCGTGCCGGAACCAGATTAGGGCCTGAAGCCATTCAGCGGACTTGCGGCCAGCTCACAAGAAAACGAGTTGAAGAAAGGAGCTCAGGGGCACTGTAATTCACAAACCTGCAGAGTTATAAATGACAGCTATCATCCAAAAATATACTGAAGTAAGGCTGCCAAGAGGACTTGAAAGCGGGGCAGAATTGCAGGAAACCGATTTCAGGAGGTAGACTGGAATTGCATTGAAAGCATAGGAAAAGAGGCAGAACGTCCACAATGATGCACTTGGCCAAAAAGGGCGTATGCGTTTTTTCCTGAATATATTCAGGAAAAAACGCATACGCCCTTTTTGGCCAACCAAGCAAGCTTGCAAAGGAAATCTGCACTACAATGAAGTCTCACTTCCCCCCGGTCAAAAGGGCCATCTGAAAAAAGTGTAAAATCCAGAAAGACAACAGGCCATGAAGAACTGGGAGGCTTGTTATGCTGAATGGCGGGATGTAAATTGCCAACAACCACTCGGGAGAAGTGTATGGGGTTTCCTGAAACATCTAAAAAACAAAGCAACAGAGCCTAGGGCACTTCCACTTATGGTCCTATAGCTTAGGGAAATTAAAATCAAAAAGACACAGCCACCCCAAAGTTTGGAACGGCTCTGTTTACAAGAACCTCGTTTACAGTACAAGTTCAACATCGCAGAAAGTGAAAAATGGATAAAGAAGTTGTGGTATTTACTTACAAAGCAATATCACTCAGCAATGAAATCTGTGTCGTCAGGCCCTTAGCAGCACAATGAGTGGATTCAGGTATGATGATTCTAACTGAAATAAGTCACACAGAAAAAGAAACATCATAAGATATCAGTAATACACGGAATGTAAACTTGGCTACACAGGAACTGAATTACAGAACAGAACAGGGTCTCAAATTTAGAAAACCAACTTATGCTTGCTTAAGGGTAAAGGTGAGTTGGGGTGCTGCATAAAACCAGAGATTGAAATGAGCACAGATAAAGTTCCTTAAGCCAAATATGGAATAGACAAGAGCTACTCCTTGCTCAACGAAATGGACTCAAAACCCCATATTAAACGCCTAAGAATGTACCTGACTAGTAAGTATCTTAAAACCTATGGATTGCTATGTCTCCAAAAGAGAATCAAGCGTGTGTACAGGGGCATAAACGCAGCAGTGATAGGATTGGAGAGGTTCAGTGAGCAAATGAAGACCCTTTGAAGTCATATTGCATGGTACCCATTACAGGGGTCTCAACTCTCCAGGTTTAAGGTATTCTTCCTTCAGCTAAAACATGCATGTTGAACCCAGAGTATGATCAACCATGTGAACGGGAGACGTGTTCAAATATGTCTCAGTTTTCCTCCCCTGGTACTCGGGTGCAACATTCCAGACGCTTTACTAACACTCTCCCGACTTGGAGAGTCAGTCCCTTTAACCTCCTGATTGGCCCAGTTTGCAATTTCTGTGGAAGATGAACAGGAATAGCGAGAACCAATGAGAGGCTAGCTGGAGGTGTCTGGACGGGCAAATTTACCTCTGACTTCCCACCAGGAAGAGAAATTAACCAAAGGCTCAGCGTGCCGTGCCGGAACCAGATTAGGGCCTGAAGCCATCCAGCGGTCTTGCGGCCAGCTCACAAGAAAGCAAGTTGAAGAAAGGAGCTCAGGGGCACTGTAATTCACAAACCTGCAGAGTTATAAATGACAGCTATCGTCCAAAAATAGACTGAAGTAAGGCTGCCAAGAGGACTTGAAAGCGGGGCAACATTGCAGGAAACCGATTTCAGGAGGTAGACTGGAATTGCATTGAAAGCATAGGAAAAGAGGCAGAACGTCCACAATGATGCACTTGGCCAAAAAGGGCGTATGCGTTTTTTCCTGAATATATTCAGGAAAAAACGCATACGCCCTTTTTGGCCAACCAAGCAAGCTTGCAAAGGAAATCTGCACTACAATGAAGTCTCACTTCCCCCTGGTCAAAAGGGCCATCTGAAAAAAGTGTAAAATCCAGAAAGGCAGGACAGGCCATGGAGAACTGGGAGCCTTGTTATGCTGATGGGCGGGATGTAAATTGCCAACAGACACTCGGGAGAAGTGTATGGTGTTTCCTGAAACATCTAAAAAACAAAGCAACAGAGCCTAGGGCACTTCCACTTATGGTCCTATAGCTTAGGGAAATTAAAATCAAAAAGACACAGCCACCCCAAAGTTTGGAACGGCTCTGTTTACAAGAACCTCGTTTACAGTACAAGTTCAACATCGCAGAAAGTGAAAAATGGATAAAGAAGTTGTGGTATTTACTTACAAAGCAATATCACTCAGCAATGAAATCTATGTCATCAGGCCCTTAGCAGCACAATGAGTGGATTCAGGTATGATGATTCTAACTGAAATAAGTCACACAGAAAAAGAAACATCATAAGATATCAGTAATACACGGAATGTAAACTTGGCTACACAGGAACTGAATTACAGAACAGAACAGGGTCTCAAATTTAGAAAACCAACTTATGCTTGCTTAAGGGTAAAGGTGAGTTGGGGTGCTGCATAAAACCAGAGATTGAAATGAGCACAGATAAAGTTCCTTAAGCCAAATATGGAATAGACAAGAGCTACTCCTTGCTCAACGAAATGGACTCAACACCGCATATTAAACGCCTAAGAATGTACCTGCCTAGTAAGTATCTTAAAACCTATGGATTGCTATGTCTCCGAAAGAGAATCAAGCATGTGTACAGGGGCATAAACGCAGCAGTGATAGGATTGGAGAGGTTCGTGAGCAAATGAAGACCCTTTGAAGTCATATTGCATGGTACCCATTCCACGGGTTTCAACTACCCAGGTTTAAGGTATTCTTCCTTCAGCTAAAACATGCATGTGGAACCTAGAGTATGATCAACCATGTGATCGGGAGACGTGTTCAAATATGTCTCAGTTTTCGTACCCTGGTACTCGGGTGCAACATTCCAGACGCTTTACTAACACTCTCCCCACTTGGAGAGTCAGTCCCTTTAACCTCCTGTTTGGCCCAGTTTGCAATTTCCGTGGAAGATGAACAGGAATAGCGGGAACCAATGAGAGACTAGCTGGAGGTGTCTGGATGGGCAAATTTAACTCTCATTTCCCACCAGGAAGAGGAAATAACCAAAGGCTCAGCGTGCCGTGCCGGAACCAGATTAGGGCCTGAAGCCATCCTGCGGTGTTGCGGCCTGCTCAAAAGAAAGCGAGTTGAAAAAAGGAGCTCAGGGGCACTGTAATTCACAAACCTGCAGAGTTATAAATGACAGCTATCGTCCAAAAATATACTGAAGTAAGGCTGCCAAGAGGACTTGAAAGCGGGGCAGAATTGCAGGAAACCGATTTCAGGAGGTAGACTGGAATTACATTGAAAGCATAGGAAAAGAGGCAGAACGTCCACAATGATGCACTTGGCCAAAAAGGGCGTATGCGTTTTTTCCTGAATATATTCAGGAAAAAACGCATACGCCCTTTTTCGCCAACCAAGCAAACTTGCAAAGGAAATCTGCACTACAATGAAGTCTCACTTCTCCCCGGTCAAAAGGGCCATCTGAAAAAAGTGTAAAATCCAGAAAGGCAGGACAGGCCATGGAGAACTGGGAGCCTTGTTATGCTGATGGGCAGGATGTAAATTGCCAACAGACACTCGGGAGAAGTGTATGGTGTTTCCTGAAACATCTAAAAACAAAGCAACAGAGCCTAGGGCACTTCCACTTATGGTCCTATAGCTTAGGGAAATTAAAATCAAAAAGACACAGCCACCCCAAAGTTTGGGACGCCTCCGTTTACAAGATCCTCATTTACCGTACAAGTTCAATATCACAGAAAATGAAAAATGGATAAAGAACTTGTGGTACTTACGTACAATGCAGTATCACTCAGCAATGAAATCTATGTCATCAGGCCCGTAGCAGCATAATGAGTGGATTCAGGTATGATGATTGTAACTGAAGTAAGTCACACAGAAAAAGAAACATCATAAGATATCAGTAATACACGGAATGTAAACTTGGCTACACAGGAACTGAATTACAGAACAGAACAGGGTCTCAAATTTAGAAAACAAACTTATGCTTGCTTAAGGGGAAAGGTGAGTTGGGGTGCTGCATAAAACCAGAGATTGAAATGAGCACAGATAAAGTTCCTTAAGCCAAATATGGAATAGACAAGAGCTACTCCTTGCTCAACGAAATGGACTCAACACCGCATATTAAACGCCTAAGAATGTACCTGACTAGTAAGTATCTTAAAACCTATGGATTGCTATGTCTCCGAAAGAGAATCAAGCATGTGTACAGGGGCATAAACGCAGCAGTGATAGGATTGGAGAGGTTCGGTGAGCAAATGAAGACCCTTTGAAGTCATATTGCATGGTACCCATTACACGGGTTTCAACTACCCAGGTTTTAGGTATTCTTCCTTCAGCTAAAACATGCATGTGGAACCCAGAGTAGGATCAACCATGTGATCGGGAGACGTGTTCAAATATGTCTCAGTTTTCCTCCCCTGGTACTCGGGTGCAACATTCCAGATGCTTTACTAACACTCTCCCCACTTGGAGAGTCAGCGCCTTTAACCTCCTGTTTGGCCCAGTTTGCAATTTCTGCGGAAGATGAACAGGAATAGCGAGAACCAATGAGAGGCTAGCTGGAGGTGTCTGGACGGGCAAATTTAACTCTCATTTCCCACCAGGAAGAGGAATTAACCAAAGGCTCAGCGTGCCGTGCCAGAACCAGATTAGGGCCTGAAGACATCCTGCGGTGTTGCGGCCAGGTCACAAGAAAGCGAGTTGAAGAAAGGAGCTCAGGGGCACTGTAATTCACAAACCTGCAGAGTTATAAATGACAGCTATCGTCCAAAAATAGACTGAAGTAAGGCTGCCAAGAGGACTTGAAAGCGGGGCAGAATTGCAGGAAACCGATTTCAGGAGGTAGACTGGAATTGCATTGAAAGCATAGGAAAAGAGGCAGAACGTCCACAATGATGCACTTGGCCAAAAAGGGCGTATGCGTTTTTTCCTGAATATATTCAGGAAAAAACGCATACGCCCTTTTTGGCCAACCAAGCAAACTTGCAAAGGAAATCTGCACTACAATGAAGTCTCACTTCTCCCTGGTCAAAAGGGCCATCTGAAAAAAGTGTAAAATCCAGAAAGGCAGGACAGGCCATGGAGAACTGGGAGCCTTGTTATGCTGATGGGTGGGATGTAAACTGCCAACAACCACTCGGGAGAAGTGTATGGTGTTTCCTGAAACATCTAAAAAACAAAGCAACAGAGCCTAGGGCACTTCCACTTATGGTCCTATAGCTTAGGGAAATTAAAATCAAAAAGACACAGCCACCCCAAAGTTTGGGACGCCTCCGTTTACAAGAACCTCGTTTACCGTTCAAGTTCAATATCACAGAAAGTGAAAAATGGATAAAGAACTTGTGGTACTTACGTACAATGCAGTATCATTCAGCAATGAAATCTATGTCATCAGGCCCGTAGCAGCATAATGAGTGGATTCAGGTACGATGATTCTAACTGAAATAAGTCACACAGAAAAAGAAACATCATAAGATATCAGTAATACACGGAATGTAAACTTAGCTACACAGGAACTGAATTACAGAACAGAACAGGGTCTCAAATTTAGAAAACCAACTTATGCTTGCTTAAGGGTAAAGGTGAGTTGGGGTGCTGCATAAAACCAGAGATTGAAATGAGCACAGATAAAGTTCCTTAAGCCAAATATGGAATAGACAAGAGCTACTCCTTGCTCAACGAAATGGACTCAACACCGCATATTAAACGCCTAAGAATGTACCTGCCTAGTAAGTATCTTAAAACCTATGGATTGCTATGTCTCCGAAAGAGAATCAAGCATGTGTACAAGGGCATAAACGCAGCAGTGATAGGATTGGAGAGGTTCGTGAGCAAATGAAGACCCTTTGAAGTCATATTGCATGGTACCCATTCCACGGGTTTCAACTACCCAGGTTTAAGGTATTCTTCCTTCAGCTAAAACATGCATGTGGAACCCAGAGTAGGATCAACCATGTGATCGGGAGACGTGTTCAAATATGTCTCAGTTTTCCTCCCCTGGTACTCGGGTGCAACATTCCAGACGCTTTACTAACACTCTCCCCACTTGGAGAGTCAGCGCCTTTAACATCCTGTTTGGCCCAGTTTGCAATTTCTGCGGAAGATGAACAGGAATAGCGAGAACCAATGAGAGGCTAGCTGGAGGTGTCTGGACGGGCAAATTTAACTCTCATTTCCCACCAGGAAGAGGAATTAACCAAAGGCTCAGCGTGCCGTGCCAGAACCAGATTAGGGCCTGAAGACATCCTGCGGTGTTGCGGCCAGGTCACAAGAAAGCGAGTTGAAGAAAGGAGCTCAGGGGCACTGTAATTCACAAACCTGCAGAGTTATAAATGACAGCTATCGTCCAAAAATACACTGAAGTAAGGCTGCCAAGAGGACTTGAAAGCGGGGCAGAATTGCAGGAAACCAATTTCAGGAGGTAGACTGGAATTGCATTGAAAGCATAGGAAAAGAGGCAGAACGTCCACAATGATGCACTTGGCCAAAAAGGGCGTATGCGTTTTTTCCTGAATATATTCAGGAAAAAACGCATACGCCCTTTTTGGCCAACCAAGCAAACTTGCAAAGGAAATCTGCCCTACAATGAAGTCTCACTTCTCCCTGGTCAAAAGGGCCATCTGAAAAAAGTGTAAAATCCAGAAAGGCAGGACAGGCCATGGAGAACTGGGAGCCTTGTTATGCTGATGGGCGGGATGTAAATTGCCAACAGACACTCAGGAGAAGTGTATGGTGTTTCCTGAAACATCTAAAAAACAAAGCAACAGAGCCTAGGGCACTTCCACTTATGGTCCTATAGCTTAGGGAAATTAAAATCAAAAAGACACAGCCACCCCAAAGTTTGGGACGCCTCTGTTTACAAGAACCTCGTTTACCGTACAAGTTCAATATCACAGAAAGTGAAAAATGGATAAAGAACTTGTGGTACTTACGTACAATGCAGTATCACTCAGCAATGAAATCTATGTCATCAGGCCCGTAGCAGCATAATGAGTGGATTCAGGTACGATGATTCTAACTAAAATAAGTCACACAGAAAAAGAAACATCAAAAGATATCACTAATACACGGAATGTAAACTTGGCTACACAGGAACTGAATTCCAAAACAGAACAGGGTCTCAAATATAGAAAACCAACTTATGCTTGCTTAAGGGGAAAGGTGAGTTGGGGTGCTGCATAAAACCAGAGATTGAAATGAGCACAGATAAAGTTCCTTAAGCCAAATATGGAACAGACAAGAGCTACTCCTTGCTCAACGAAATGGACTCAACACCCCATATTAAACGCCTAAGAATGTACCTGACTAGTAAGTATCTTAAAACCTTGGGATTGCTATGTCTCCAAAAGAGAATCAAGCGTGTGTACTGGGGCATAATGCAGCAGTGATAGGATTGGAGATGTTCGGTGAGCAAATGAAGACCCTTTGAAGTCATATTGCATGGTACCCATTCCACGGGTCTCAACTCTCCAGGTTTAAGGTATTCTTCCTTCAGCTAAAACATGCATGTGGAACCCAAGTATGATCAACCATGTGAACGGGAGACGTGTTCAAATATGTCTCAGTTTTCCTCCCCTGGTACTCGGGTGCAACATTCCAGACGCTTTACTAACACTCTCCCCACTTGGACAGTCAGTGCCTTTAACCTCCTGTTTGGCCCAGTTTGCAATTTCTGCGGAAGATGAACAGGAATAGGGAGAACCAATGAGAGACTAGCTGGAGGTGTCTGAACGGGCAAATTTAACTCTCATTTCCCACTAGGAAGAGGAATTAACCAAAGGCTCAGCGTGCCGTGCCGGAAACAGATTAGGGCCTGAAGCCATCCTGCGGTGTTGCGGGCAGCTCACAAGAAAGTGAGTTGAAGAAAGGAGCTCAGGGGCTCTGTAATTCACAAACCTGCAGAGTTATAAATGACAGCTATCGTCCAAAAATATACTGAAGTAAGGCTGCCAAGAGGACTTGAAAGCGGGGCAGAATTGCAGGATACCGATTTCAGGAGGTAGACTGGAATTGCATTGAAAGCGTAGGAAAAGAGGCAGAACGTCCACAATGATGCACTTTGCCAAAAGGGCATATGCGTTTTTTCCTGAATATATTCAGGAACAAACGCATACGCCCTTTTTGGCCAACCAAGCAAGCTTGCAAAGGAAATCTGCACTACAATGAAGTCTCACTTCCCCCCGGTCAAAAGGGCCATCAGAATAAAGTGTAAAATCCAGAAAGGCAGGACAGGCCATGGAGAACTGGGAGCCTTGTTATGCTGATGGGCGGGATGTAAATTGCCAACAGACACTGGGGACATGTGTATGGTGTTTCCTGAAACATCTAAAAAACAAAGCAACAGAGCCTAGGGCACTTCCACTTATGGTCCTATAGCTTAGGGAAATTAATATCAAAAAGACACAGCAACCCCAAAATTTGGGACGGCTCTTTTTACAGGAATCTCTTCTATGGCACAAGTTAAATATCCCAGAGAGCAAATAATGCATAAAGAAGTTGCGGTACTTATGTATAACAGAATACCACTCAGCAATGAAATCTATGTCACCAGGCCCGTACCAGCATAATGAGTGGATTGAGGCACGATGATTCTAAGTGAAATAAGTCACACAGAGAAAGCAATATCATAAGGTATCACTAATACACGGAATGTGAACTTGGCTACACATGAACTGAATTACAAAACAGAACAGGGTCTCAAGTTTGGAAAACCAACTTATGCCTGCTTAAGGGGGAAGGTGAGTTGGGGTGCTGCATAAAAGCAGAGTTTGAAATTAGCACAGATACCGTTCCATAAGCCAAATATGTAATAGACAAGAGCTACCCCTTGCTCAACGAAATGGATTCAACAATGAGGTATCACCTCACACCTGGTAGAATAGGCATCATTGAAAATCTACAAACAAAAAATGCTGGAAAGGGTGTGGAGAAAAGGAACCCTCTCCCACTATTGTTGGGAATATAAATTGATACAGTCATTATGGAGAACAATATGGAATTTCTTAAGAAACTAACAATAGAATTACCATATGATACAGCAATCCCAGTACTGGACATATACCCAGACAAAACCATAAATCAAAAAGAGTCATTCACCGCAATGTTCATTGCATCACTATTTACAATATCGAGGTAATGGAAGCAACCTAAATGCCCACAGACAGACGAATGCATAAAGCTGTGGTACATATATAAAATGGAATATTACTAAGCCATGAAAAGGAATGAAATTGGGTCATTTGTAGAGACGTCGATGGATCTAGAGACTGTCATACAGAGTGAAGTAAGTCAGAAAGAGAAAAACAAATCTTGTATATTCATGCATATATGTGGAACCTAGAAAAACTGTACAGATTAACCATTTTGCAAGGCATAAATAGAGCAACAGATGTAGACAACAAACGTATGGACAACAAGGGGGGAAAGCTGTTGGGGGGTGGTGGTGGGAGGAGTTGAGAGACTGGGATTGGCATGTATACATTTATATGTATAAAATAGATAACCAATAAGAACCTGTTGTATAAAAATATAAAATAAAATTCAAAATTAAAAAGAAATAAAATTTAAAAAATAAAACAGAAAAAACAATTATTCCCTGCACATACATGTATTTATATGAATAAATTATTTCCATGCTTATATCTGTAAATACAAAAAAGAGGAATAAAATCTACCTTGAACCAAAAACGAAAAAGAGAAAAAAAACACAGAACCCACCAGTTACACAGAGGAAAACCGTATCAGGGCACTTGCTCCAGTTGTAAACAATTCTGAAGTTGGTCAGTGGTGGGGAATCGTCTCCCATTCAGCCAGCAGCCCCCACGCAACAAGCGTCCTCATTGCAAAGCTGGGGCACCGTGCCGAGGCATCTGTGAGTAAACGTGAGCTGAGCCCCAGGCCAGTTGCTGCTGAACTATTCCCACCCGTCCCAGGTAAAACACCTGAATATATACAAGGACTTGAAAGCCTAGAGGAAGGGCCATAGAGCCACACAAGTGACAGCATGCCGGCCGACTTGGTGCCTGCAGGCCAGCCAGGATGGTCCTGGCCCTGGGTGCTCTTCTGGAAGATTTCCATTTCCCTGCCTGAGATACCTGTCCTGTCCCTGCCCCCACTGCTTTTTTCCTTCCTCACCTCTGCCCAGGGAGAAATTCCAGCAGCAGGTATGGGTGACACATCCTCTTCTTTAGCAGGTGGCAGCCTGGCAACTGCTGCAGAAAGTCCAGCAGAGCCCCACTCACACTGGGCCACCCACAAAGCCGTGGCCTCTCACTCCCTCCCACCAGCCCAGCCCCGAGACTGCTGACAGGGCAGAGAAAATGGCGTCAGGCACGGCTGCAGGGGCTCTTGCTGCCTGGAGTGGTATTTATATTGATCTCAACCCAGGCACACCTGGGGAGGGCTGGCCGGCACGGTAAGGCTGCCCAGGTCAGCCAATCATCACCCCTCAGGGGCTCACAGTTGCAGAAAATGGAACTTGCTGAACCGGCCAGGTCCAAGGAACAGGTGTGGGCTCCTGAGAGTCAGGATAGACAAGGGGCTGCAGCTTTGGCTTGTTTTCTAATCATTTTATCTGGCCCATGAGTGGGAGACAACTTCAAGAAAACCCTCTCCTAATGAGAGGAACCCAGGAGTCAGGGAGAGGAGGGGTGGGTGGTGGTTGGAGACAGAGGCCTGGTGCCCCGGGTGCAGTGGAAGTCTCTGGAAGACCAGGTGGAGGGAGGCCTCACGGAGTGATGCCCAGGGTCACAGACCTGTCGCAGCTGCTGTTTGTTAGTTCAAGTCCTGCTCTGAGGTGCTCTGTGTCAGCTCTGAGCGACAGGTGAGCTGGGGGTGCTCTGCAATGAGGGCTATGTGCACGGTTCCTGTGTGCCCAGCCCTGCCACGGTACCTGCAAGGGTAGCTCTGTATCCTGGGAGGGGCCTGACCACGAGAGCCCCGTGGGCTGGCGTGGGGGTGGGGTACCTGCCCAGGTGAGCTCCATATTCTGGGATTGGTCTGACCACGAGAGCCCCATGGGCTGCTGGGGACCTGGTAAATGATGTCAGGACAGTCAGTGAAGCCACCGAGGATGTACCTCCAGTTGCTCCTAATTCCTACACCCTGCTGGTCATTCTACCAACCACCAGGACATGGTATTCTGTATTAGTCTTCAATGATGCCTTCTTTTGTATTCCATTAGTCCCAGAGTCACAAGAAATTTTGGCTTGTGAGTGGCAGGACTCAACATACAACTAAAACAATACTTCCGGGCCGTCTGGCCCCAAGGGTGCAAAAATTCCCACACCATCTTTGGGGAAAGCTTAGCTAAAGACCTAAAAGTTCTACCTCTGGAAAAGGAAACCTCCTTCAATATGCAGACGACATTCTGATCACCAGCCCTACTAAGGAGGCCTCTGAACTACCAAGCCAATAAAGGATAGAAGTTGTCCAAGAAAAAGCTCAAATATCACAGACTGCGGTGACCTGCCTGGGCTTCATTCTCACAGAAGGTCAGAGAAGCCCATCCCAGGAAAGGGAAGAAACCATTTTCAGCCTTACCCCTTTCTAAAACTAGAAGACAGCTTAGGGGTTCCTGGGGAGGCCAGGGTTTGCTGCTTCTGGATCCCTAACTACAGTCTACTAGCTGGGCCTCTATATGAAACACTGAAAGGAAAAGATGATGATCCTTTTGAATAGAATCCAGAAGTGGCCTTTCAAGAATGGAAAGAGCAGTCAATTCAGACCCTTGCCCTGGAACTCCCTAATTTAGCTAAACCCTTTGACCTTTACATTCCCGGTGAAAGGTGAATCGCCATTGGAGAATTAGTGCAAAAACTGGGACCACTTGAAATGGAACAATGCAAGAATGCCATCCAGGTAGGATAAACTACGGTCACTAAGGGGCTTGGCCCACTGCCACATCTGGCCAAGATACTGGCGGTATCTAAAAACCTGGAAATCAGCAGCCCAAAAGGCCACCTCCCTCCTAAGGGAAAAGGACCCCACGTGGTGATCCTAACCACCAACCATGCCCTGAAGTTGCAGGGTTCGCTCCGTGGGCACACCGACCTCGAGTGAGGAGGCCCTCCAACTCCAACATCCAGAGAGATAACCGGGGGCAACAGGGCACCATGACGACTCGTGTGAACATCACTTGACCTGGAGTTTCTCTCATAAAACAACAAGAGTGTGTCCCAAAAGAGTAGACTACTGCTTGCAGGACTTACTGCACCCAGAGGGGAGCTAATAATCTTGGCGGGGGAACAGTATACCACACTGTCACCATAGAAAAGCCTACAGACACCGTGATGATGGTGGC
This sequence comes from Delphinus delphis, assembly GCF_949987515.2. Taxonomy (NCBI): domain Eukaryota; kingdom Metazoa; phylum Chordata; class Mammalia; order Artiodactyla; family Delphinidae; genus Delphinus; species Delphinus delphis. The sequence goes on from NW_027193049.1 coordinate 85,307, forward strand.
CAATAAGACCGGCTGGACTCCTGTTTACTTCAAAAGGCTGTTGACTCAGTAGCCATCATGGTCCTTGATCACCACTGACCCTGGACTGTCTGGGAGTTGAGCGGGCAGGGCTCTGACACCTGGTGCTGTTTGTACGTTAATTCAGGGGCCTAATTGAAGAAAGCGCAGACTACTGGTCAGAGCATCTAGGCTGGCAGAGACGGTCAGCCTAAGGTGGCCGAACAAATGTGGGGCGGGGTGAAACCGGCCCCCACAGCGTCTCTGCACATCTCTTTCCTGGACCCTTAAAGGTCATTAGAATCTATAACACTTCCAATGCTGGTGCTCAGGTGGACGAGCAGGGAGGCAGGGGTCCTGGGGACAATCAACGTCACCGGGAGGCTGCTGGGGAGAAGCTCTGAGCCTCGCCCCAGGGTATGAGGGCTCCCAACTCAGCACTCAGCAGTTACAGAAGAAGGGTCTGCACCCTCAGCACTCCAAGAATGAGGAACGGGACAAAAGGCAGAGGAGGGGTTTGTCCCCAGCAAAGCCCATTAAAAATCCCTGGGAGATAAAAATAGAATCTGGGCAATAAAGTCAAGTCTAACCTTTTTTATCCTTTGTGCTTTGTCTAATTTCACGTGCTCCTAGGGTCCCGCATGCAGAGGTTCCACACCCGGCACTTCAGACCAGATTTCCTAGTGCAGAATGGCTGGGTCGACACCTCAGCTCCTGGGGCCCAGTGCAGACTCCACGATATAGAGCCTGAGCTACAGCCAACCCGGCCCTCGAGAGCTCCGCCGCCTCCCTCCCTCCCACTGACTCTGACAGGATCTCTACACAGCAGCCCAGCCCACAGCCCACGGGGTAGTGCATGCTCTCACCTCTCCATTCTCTGATCAAAATATAAAGTTTCCTTTGCTTGTGAACCAAACTCAGTCTCGATCTGTTGGCCCCAATGACACTGGGCAGGGGGACACTTGTTGGGGTCCACTCTGGAGGATCAGTAACAGAAATTGAGACTATTGTAACCTCAATGAACAGATGTGTGAGCCAAACTGTAGTTAACATAGAACAGTGTATAAGGCTCGGGTAAAATAAGATGTTTTTAACACTTCCATTTGATATTTCCATCACTTTTTATAAGCAAGTTCAGTGAAAAGGTTTGTCTTATTTGTCAGGTCAATATTAGAGAAACGAAGTGATTTCTTTCCAAGGATGTACATCTAATAATCTTGGTTAAACCTTCAATCTTGTTTTAAATGCTTTTCCATTGAAAATGATACCTCTCTTTCAGCTCCCCCATTTCTGAGAAGTATAAAATCTTATAATTTATTATTACCAAAGGGGAAAGGTGGGAGGAGGGATAAATTAACAGTTTGGAATGAACACATACACACTGCTATGTATAAAATAGATCATCAACAAGGAACTACTGTATAGCACAGGGAACTACACTCAACATTTTGCAATAACCTATAAGGGGAAATAATCTGAAAAAGAATAGATATTTTTATTGACATCATCTATCAATGACAGTTAAAGTGTAGCCTAAGAGAAGCTGGTGGTGAGTGCTTCTGACCCTGAAGACTTCAATCATCTAAAGTTTGGACTCTGCCTACTTCCCAAGGCCCTTAATGAACATATGTGTAGCTGTAGCTTAAAAAATTCCCCAGTTTGGGTTTCGGGGAGACACTGATTTTGAAAAAGCCCTGGTGTTCTCCTTACATGAATGGGACTCTTCCTACTGCTAAAACATGTCTGTCACACCCAGAGGATGTTATACCGTCTGATCGGGAAGAGTTTGGAAAAGGCATCTCATCTCCTCATCTCCTGGTGCTCGGGTTCACCCCTCCAGCGTCTTTACTAACAGTCTCCCCACTTGGAGATGTCAGCACTGTCAACATCCTGTTGCGTACAGTTTGGAATTTGTCCAGAGGATGAAGCGGAAGGATGAGGAACAATGAGAGACAAGTCCTAGGTGTTCAGACAGGCACATGTCACTCTAATTTCCAATCAGGAAGACGAATTGACCAAAGGCTAGGGTTGCCCATGGAAACAGTATAGGGCTTGAGGAAATCCCGCTGCTTTGTGGCCAGTTCCCATAAACACAAGTTGAACAATGGAACTCAGGGGCAGTAAAATTCACAAAACTGCAGAGTTGAAAATATCCATCACTGAAAAATGTCTTGAGGAAAGTCAGAGAAAAGGACTTGTAAGCAAGGGAGAATGGCAGGAAAGGGATTTGAGGAGGTAGAAAGGACTCGCCATTAAGCACAAGAAAAGGAGCTGAACATTGCCAACATTGCAGTTGGCCAAAAAGGGTGTATGCGTTCTTTTCTGTATATATTCAAGAAAAGGGCATACACTTTTTTAGCCAACCAAACAGATGGGCACTGGAAGTCAATACTACAAAAGATATCACTTCGCATCAGTCAGAAGAGCCATCCTCATAAAGCGTAAACAACAGAAATGCAGGACAGGGCAACGAGAAGAGGGAGCCCTGTGAGACTTATAGTGGAAATGTATATTGCCAACGGCCATTCTGGAGAAGTGTATTGTGTTTACTAAAGCATCTAAAAAATGAGCTACAGAGCATAGGGCACTTGCACTCATGGGCGTATATCTTGGGAAAAACAAAAATCGAGAGGACACAGGCACCCCAATGTTTACCCCCTCTCTGTTTAAAAGATCCTCGACTAGGATATAACTTAAATGTCTCTGGAGGGAAAAAATGGATAGAGATGTGGTACTTAGGTAGAGTGGAATATTATTCAGCCTGGAAATCAATGAAATATGGCCAGTTGTAACAACTCCGGAGGAGTTACGTATGATCATTCTAAGTGACAGAATTCAAAAAGAAAAAGACACATATCATAAGATATCACTTAAAGGTGGAATCCAAAATGGCTACACATGAAATAAATTACAAAACAAAAACATAGTCAAATATGTAGAAAACACGCATAAGGCTGCTAAACGGGAAAGGTGGGGAGGGGTGAGGCATCATCCAAGAGGTTGAAATTAGCAAAGATACCATTCCAAATACCAAACTGATAATCAACAAGGCCTACACGGTAGCTAAAAGAACTGCACTCAGCACACTCAAGTCACCGGAAAAGAATATATACGACTGGTAAGAATCTGAAAAAGAATTTATTGATGTCTCTCTGTACGTGAATCAAGTGGATGTACAGCAGCAAGAAACAGAGCTTTGAAAATCAGCTGTAACCAATATAGTAATAAATTGAAAAAAATAAACGACAGAGAGACAGAGAAAACCTCTTACAACTTTTCCTCAGGGACGGTGATGCAACACGGATTGAACACATCTAGACCCACAGCAGGATGAGACATAAGGCTGGAAACTGTTTGCGCTAAGAGAAATGTGAGGTTGGGTGAGGAAATGCACACCCTTTAAAGTAATACTACCTGGTACCCATTCAATGGGTCCCAAATCTGCAGGTTCAAGGGATCTTCCTACAGCTAAAACATGCATGGAAAACCCAGAGGACTGTACACCATGTGATCGGGAGATGTGTCTAAAATGCACCTCATTTATCCTCTCCTGGTGCTCCTGTTCACCATTCCAGCCACGCTACTTAGAATCTCCCCACTTGGAGAATCAGCACATTTAAACTTCTGTTTCACACATTTTGCAAATTGTGAGGAGGATGAACGGGAAGAGGGGGAACCAATGAGAGAAGAGTTGTAGGGGTTTGGACGGGCACATATCACTCTAATTTCCCATTAAGAATAAGAATTAAAGAAAGGCTCAGCCTGCCTCGCCGGAGCCAAAATAGGGCCTGAAGCAATCCTGCGGGTTTGAGGCCAGCTCACAAAAGAGCAACTTAAAAAATGGAGCTCAGGGTCACTGCAATTCACAAACCTGCAGAGTTATAAATGAAAACTAACGTCCAAAAATATGTTGAGGTAAGGCAAAGAAGAGGATCTGAATGCAAGACAGAATTGCAAGAAACAGATTTCAAGAGATAGATTGGACTCGTCTTTAACGCACATGAAAAGCGGCAGAATTTCGACAATGATGCAGTTGGCCCAAAAGGGCGTATGCGTTTTTTCCTGATTATATCCAGGAAAAAACGCATACGCACTTTATGGGCAACGAAGCAAGCAAGCAATGCAAATGTGCACAACAAAGAAGTCTCACTTCCCCCCGGTCAAAAGGGCCATCCTAAAAAATTGTAAAAACCAGAAATGCAGGACAGGCCATGGAGAACAGGGAGCCTTTATACGCTGATGGGCAGTGTGTGAACTGCCGAGAGCCACTCTGGAGAAGTGTATGGTGGTTCCTAAATCATCTAAAAAACAGAGCTACAGAGCATAGGACACTTCCAATCATGGGAGTATATCTAGGGAAGTCTAAAAATCAACAAGACACAAGCACACCACAGTTTAGGGCTACTCTGTTTACAAGAACCTCAACTTCAGTACACCTTAAATATCCCAGGAAAGAGAACAATGGATAAAGAAGATGTGGTACTTATGTACAATGGAATATCTCTTCACCATGAAATCAATGTAATAAGGCTAGTAGAAGGATAAAGAGTGGATTTAGGTCCGATAATACTACTTGAAATAAGTCAAACAGAAAAAGAAACATATCATAAGATATCACTTATAGAGGGAGGGTAAATATGGCTGCACAAGAAGTGAATTACAGAACAGAACAGTGTCTCACATTTAGAAAACACACTTATGTCAGCTTAAGGGGAAAGGAGAGGTGGGGTGATGCATAAAACCAGAGTTTGAAATTAGCACAGATACCGTTCAATAAACCAAATAGGTATTAGACAAGATCTACACCTTGCTCAATGAACTGGCCTCAACACACCCTATACACCGCAGAGAAATATATCTGAGGAATAAGAATCTTAAAACCCATGTATTGATATATCTCCATAAGGGAATCAAGTGTGTGCAGAGCGGCACAAACACAGCAGTGAAAAGGAGCTAAACCCCATTATAGAAATAAATTTTAAAAACAAAACGCTGAAACAATGAAAGAGAGAAAAATTCTTACAAAATTCGCTCAGGGGCTGTGATGCAACCTGGATTGACCACATATAAACCCACAGCTGGATAAGACATAAGGCTGGACACTTGGGGCTGACAGGATTGGTGAGCTTTGGTGAGCAACTGCCGAAAGTTTAATGCAATACTTCATGCTATTCATTCCAAGGGTCCCAACACTCCAGGTAGAAGGGAATCTTCCTACAGCTAAACCATGCTTGGGAAACCCAGCGACTGGTATACCATATGATCGGGAAAGGTTTCTAAAACGCACCTCATTTTTCCTCTCCTGGGGCTCCGGATCGACATTCCAGCCGCTTTACTAACAACATCCCCACATGGAGTCAATGCCTTTAAGTTCTGGTATCGCACAGTCTGCAGTTAGTGCAGAGGATGAATGGGAATAGGGGGAACCAGTGAGAAACTAGCTGTAGCGGTTTCAATGGGCACATGTCACTCTAATATCACATCAGTAAGAAGAATTAACCAAAGGCACAGCAAGGTGCCCCAGAAGAAAAATAGGGCTTCAAGGAATCCTGTGGTTACGGGGCAAGACCACAAAAATAAGAGCTAAAAAATGGAGCTAAGGGCCACTGCAATTCAAAAACCTGCAGAGTTATAAAGGCCAACTATTTTTAAAAAATATATGGAGGTAAGGCTATGAAGAGGCATTGAAAGCAAGGCAGAATTGCAGGAAACCGATTTCAGGAGGTAGACTGGAATTGCATTGAAAGCATAGGAAAAGAGGCAGAACGTCCACAATGATGCACTTGGCCAAAAAGGGCGTATGCGTTTTTTCCTGAATATATTCAGGAAAAAACGCATACGCCCTTTTTGGCCAACCAAGCAAGCTTGCAAAGGAAATCTGCAATACAATGAAGTCTCACTTCCCCCCGGTCAAAAGGGCCATCTGAAAAAAGTGTAAAATCCAGAAAGGCAGGACAGGCCATGGAGAACTGGGAGCCTTGTTATGCTGATGGGCGGGATGTAAATTGCCAACAACCACTTGGGAGAAGTGTATGGTGTTTCCTGAAACATCTAAAAAACAAAGCAACAGAACCTAGGGCACTTCCACTTATGGTCCTATAGCTTAGGGAAATTAAAATCAAAAAGACACAGCCACCCCAAAGTTTGGAACGGCTCTGTTTACAAGAACCTCGTTTACAGTACAAGTTCAACATCGCAGAAAGTGAAAAATGGAGAAAGAAGTTGTGGTATTTACTTACAAAGCAATATCACTCAGCAATGAAATCTGTGTCATCAGGCCCTTAGCAGCACAATGAGTGGATTCAGGTATGATGATTCTAACTGAAATAAGTCACACAGAAAAAGGAACATCATAAGATATCAGTAATAAACGGAATGTAAACTTGGCTACACAGGAACTGAATTACAGAACAGAACAGGGTCTCAAATTTAGAAAACCAACTTATGCTTGCTTAAGGGGAAAGGTGAGTTGGGGTGCTGCATAAAACCAGAGATTGAAATGAGCACAGATAAAGTTCCTTAAGCCAAATATGGAATAGACAAGAGCTACTCCTTGCTCAACGAAATGGACTCAACACCGCATATTAAACGCCTAAGAATGTACCTGACTAGTAAGTATCTTAAAACATATGGATTGCTATGTCTCCGAAAGAGAATCAAGCATGTGTACAGGGGCATAAACGCAGCAGTGATAGGATTGGAGAGGTTCGGTGAGCAAATGAAGACCGTCTGAAGTCATATCGCATGGTACCCATTACACGGGTCTCAACTCTCCAGGTTTAAGGTATTCTTCCTTCAGCTAAAACATGCATGTGGAAACCAAGTATGATGAACCATGTGAACGGGAGAAGTGTTCAAATATGTCTCAGTTTTCCTCCCCTGGTACTCGGGTGCAACATTCCAGACGCTTTACTAACACTCTCCCCACTTGGAGAGTCAGTCCCTTTAACCTCCTGTTTGGCCCAGTTTGCAATTTCTGCGGAAGATGAACAGGAATAGCGAGAACCAATGAGAGACTAGCTGGAGGTGTCTGGACGGGCAAATTTAACTCTCATTTCCCACCAGGAAGAGGAAATAACCAAAGGCTCAGTGTGCCGTTCCGGAACCAGATTAGGGCCTGAAGCCATCCTGCGGTGTTGCGGCCAGCTCAAAAGAAAGCGAGTTGAAGAAAGGAGCTCTGGGGCACTGTAATTCACAAACCTGCAGAGTTATAAATGACAGCTATCGTCCAAAAATAGACTGAAGTAAGGCTGCCAAGAGGACTTGAAAGCGGGGCAGAATTGCAGGAAACCGATTTCAGGAGGTAGACTGGAATTGCATTGAAAGCATAGGAAAAGAGGCAGAACGTCCACAATGATGCACTTGGCCAAAAAGGGCGTATGCGTTTTTTCCTGAATATATTCAGGAAAAAACGCATACGCACTTTTTGGCCAACCAAGCAAGCTTGCAAAGGAAATCTGCACTACAATGAAGTCTCACTTCCCCCAGGTCAAAAGGGCCATCTGAAAAAAGTGTAAAATCCAGAAAGGCAGGACAGGCCATGGAGAACTGGGAGCCTTGTTGTGTTGAAGGGCGGGATGTAAATTGCCAACAACCACTCGGGAGAAGTGTATGGTGTTTCCTGAAACATCTAAAAAACAAAGCAACAGAGCCTAGGGCACTTCCACTTATGGTCCTATAGCTTAGGGAATTTAAAATCAAAAAGACACAGCCACCCCAAAGTTTGGAATGGCTCTGTTTACAAGAACCTCGTTTACAGTACAAGTTCAAAATCGCAGAAAGTGAAAAATGGATAAAAAAGTTGTGGTATTTACTTACAAAGCAATATCACTCAGCAATGAAATCTGTGTCATCAGGCCCTTAGCAGCACAATGAGTGGATTCAGGTATGATGATTCTAACTGAAATAAGTCACACAGAAAAAGAAACATCATAAGATATCAGTAATACACGGAATGTAAACTTGGCTACACAGGAACTGAATTACAGAACAGAACAGGGTCTCAAATTTAGAAAACCAACTTATGCTTGCTTAAGGGTAAAGGTGAGTTGGGGTGCTGCATAAAACCAGAGATTGAAATGAGCACAGATAAAGTTCCTTAAGCCAAATATGGAATAGACAAGAGCTACTCCTTGCTCAACGAAATGGACTCAACACCCCATATTAAACGCCTAAGAATGTACCTGACTAGTAAGTATCTTAAAACCTATGGATTGCTATGTCTCCGAAAGAGAATCAAGCATGTGTACAGGGGCATAAACACAGCAGTGATAGGATTGGAGAGGTTCGGTGAGGAAATGAAGACCCTTTGAAGTCATATTGTATGGTACCCATTCCACGGGTTTCAAATACCCAGGTTTAAGGTATTCTTCCTTCAGCTAAAACATGCATGTGGAACCTAGAGTATGATCAACCATGTGATCGGGAGACGTGTTCAAATATGTCTCAGTTTTCGTACCCTGGTACTCGGGTGCAACATTCCAGACGCTTTACTAACACTCTCCCGACTTGGAGAGTCAGTCCCTTTAACCTCCTGTTTGGCCCAGTTTGCAATTTCTGTGGAAGATGAACAGGAATAGCGAGAACCAATGAGAGACTAGCTGGAGGTGTCTGGACGGGCAAATTTAACTCTCATTTCCCACCAGGAAGAGGAATTAACCAAAGGCTCAGCGTGCCGTGCCGGAACCAGATTAGGGCCTGAAGCCATCCTGCGGTGTAGCGGCCAGGTCACAAGAAAGCGAGTTGAAGAAAGGAGCTCAGGGGCACTGTAATTCACAAACCTGCAGAGTTATAAATGACAGCTATCGTCCAAAAATAGACTGAAGTAAGGCTGCCAAGAGGACTTGAAAGCGGGGCAGAATTGCAGGAAACCGATTTCAGGAGGTAGACTGGAATTGCATTGAAAGCAGAGGAAAAGAGGCAGAACGTCCACAATGATGCACTTGGCCAAAAAGGGCGTATGCGGTTTTTCCTGAATATATTCAGGAAAAAACGCATACGCCCTTTTTGGCCAACCAAGCAAACTTGCAAAGGAAATCTGCACTACAATGAAGTCTCACTTCTCCCCGGTCAAAAGGGCCATCTGAAAAAAGTGTAAAATCCAGAAAGGCAGGACAGGCCATGGAGAACTGGGAGCCTTGTTATGCTGATGGGCGGGATGTAAATTGCAAAGAGACACTCAGGAGAAGTGTATGGTGATTCCTGAAACTTCTAAAAAACAAAGCAACAGAGCCTAGGTCACTTCCATTTATGGGCCTATAGCTTAGGGAAATTAAAATCAAAAAGACACAGCCACCCCAAAGTTTGGGACGCCTCTGTTTACGAGAACCTCGTTTACAGTACAAGTTCAACATCACAGAAAGTGAAAAATGGATAAAGAAGTTGTGGTACTTACGTACAATGCAGTATCACTCAGCAATGAAATCTACGTCATAAGGCCCGTAGCAGTATAATGAGTGGATTCAGGTACGATGATTCTAACTGAAATAAGTCACACAGAAAAAGAAACATCATAAGATATCAGTAATACACGGAATGTAAACTTGGCTACACAGGAACTGAATTACAGAACAGAACAGGGTCTCAAATTTAGAAAACCAACTTATGCTTGCTTAAGGGGAAAGGTGAGTTGGGGTGCTGCATAAAACCAGAGATTGAAATGAGCACAGATAAAGTTCCTTAAGCCAAATATGGAATAGACAAGAGCTACTCCTTGCTCAACGAAATGGACTCAACACCGCATATTAAACGCCTAAGAATGTACCTGACTAGTAAGTATCTTAAAACCTATGGATTTCTATGTCTCCAAAAGAGAATCAAGCATGTGTACAGGGGCAAAAACGCAGCGGTGATAGGATTCGAGAGGTTCGTGAGCAAATGAAGACCCTTTGAAGTCATATTGTATGGTACCCATTCCACGGGTTTCAACTACCCAGGATTAAGGTATTCTTCCTTCAGCTAAAACATGCATGTGGAACCTAGAGTATGATCAACCATGTGATCGGGAGACGTGTTCAAATATGTCTCAGTTTTCGTACCCTGGTACTCGGGTGCAACATTCCAGACGCTTTACTAACACTCTCCCCACTTGGAGAGTCAGTCCCTTTAACCTCCTGTTTGGCCCAGTTTGCAATTTCTGTGGAAGATGAACAGGAATAGCGAGAACCAATGAGAGACTAGCTGGAGGTGTCTGGACGGGCAAATTTAACTCTCATTTCCCACCAGGGAGAGGAATTAACCAAAGGCTCAGCGTGCCGTGCCAGAACAAGATTAGGGCCTGAAGACATCCTGCGGTGTTGCGGCCAGGTCACAAGAAAGCGAGTTGAAGAAAGGAGTTCAGGGGCACTGTAATTCACAAACCTGCAGAGTTATAAATGACAGCTATTGTCCAAAAATATACTGAAGTAAGGCTGCCAAGAGGACTTGAAAGCGGGGCAGAATTGCAGGAAACCGATTTCAGGAGGTAGACTGGAATTGCATTGAAAGCATAGGAAAAGAGGCAGAACGTCCACAATGATGCACTTGGCCAAAAAGGGCGTATGCGTTTTTTCCTGAATATATTCAGGAAAAAACGCATACGCCCTTTTTGGCCAACCAAGCAAACTTGCAAAGGAAATCTGCATTACAATGAAGTCTCACTTCTCCCCGGTCAAAAGGGCCATCTGAAAAAAGTGTAAAATCCAGAAAGGCAGGACAGGCCATGGAGAACTGGGAGCCTTGTTATGCTGATGGGCGGGATGTAAATTGCAAAGAGACACTCAGGAGAAGTGTATGGTGATTCCAGAAACTTCTAAAAAACAAAGCAACAGAGCCTAGGTCACTTCCATTTATGGGCCTATAGCTTAGGGAAATTAAAATCAAAAAGACACAGCCACCCCAAAGTTTGGGACGCCTCTGTTTACAAGAACCTCGTTTACAGTACAAGTTCAACATCACAGAAAGTGAAAAATGGATAAAGAAGTTGTGGTACTTACGTACAATGCAGTATCACTCAGCAATGAAAACTACGTCATCAGGCCCGTAGCAGTATAATGAGTGGATTCAGGTACGATGATTCTAACTGAAATAAGTCACACAGAAAAAGAAACATCATAAGATATCAGTAATACACGGAATGTAAATTTGGCTACACAGGAACTGAATTACAGAACAGAACAGGGTCTCAAATTTAGAAAACCAACTTATGCTTGCTTAAGGGGAAAGGTGAGTTGGGGTGCTGCATAAAACCAGAGATTGAAATGAGCACAGATAAAGTTCCTTAAGCCAAATATGGAATAGACAAGAGCTACTCCTTGCTCAACGAAATGGACTCAACACCGCATATTAAACGCCTAAGAATGTACCTGACTAGTAAGTATCTTAAAACCTATGGATTTCTATGTCTCCAAAAGAGAATCAAGCATGTGTACAGGGGCAAAAACGCAGCGGTGATAGGATTCGAGAGGTTCGTGAGCAAATGAAGACCCTTTGAAGTCATATTGTATGGTACCCATTCCACGGGTTTCAACTACCCAGGATTAAGGTATTCTTCCTTCAGCTAAAACATGCATGTGGAACCTAGAGTATGATCAACCATGTGATCGGGAGACGTGTTCAAATATGTCTCAGTTTTCGTACCCTGGTACTCGGGTGCAACATTCCAGACGCTTTACTAACACTCTCCCCACTTGGAGAGTCAGTCCCTTTAACCTCCTGTTTGGCCCAGTTTGCAATTTCTGTGGAAGATGAACAGGAATAGCGAGAACCAATGAGAGACTAGCTGGAGGTGTCTGGACGGGCAAATTTAACTCTCATTTCCCACCAGGAAGAGGAATTAACCAAAGGCTCAGCGTGCCGTGCCAGAACAAGATTAGGGCCTGAAGACATCCTGCGGTGTTGCGGCCAGGTCACAAGAAAGCGAGTTGAAGAAAGGAGTTCAGGGGCACTGTAATTCACAAACCTGCAGAGTTATAAATGACAGCTATCGTCCAAAAATATACTGAAGTAAGGCTGCCAAGAGGACTTGAAAGCGGGGCAGAATTGCAGGAAACCGATTTCAGGAGGTAGACTGGAATTGCATTGAAAGCATAGGAAAAGAGGCAGAACGTCCACAATGATGCACTTGGCCAAAAAGGGCGTATGCGTTTTTTCCTGAATATATTCAGGAAAAAACGCATACGCCCTTTTTGGCCAACCAAGCAAACTTGCAAAGGAAATCTGCACTACAATGAAGTCTCACTTCTCCCCGGTCAAAAGGGCCATCTGAAAAAAGTGTAAAATCCAGAAAGGCAGGACAGGCCATGGAGAACTGGGAGCCTTGTTATGCTGATGGGCGGGATGTAAATTGCAAAGAGACACTCAGGAGAAGTGTATGGTGATTCCAGAAACTTCTAAAAAACAAAGCAACAGAGCCTAGGTCACTTCCATTTATGGGCCTATAGCTTAGGGAAATTAAAATCAAAAAGACACAGCCACCCCAAAGTTTGGGACGCCTCTGTTTACAAGAACCTCGTTTACAGTACAAGTTCAACATCACAGAAAGTGAAAAATGGATAAAGAAGTTGTGGTTCTTACGTACAATGCAGTATCACTCAGCAATGAAATCTATGTCATCAGGCCCGTAGCAGTATAATGAGTGGATTCAGGTACGATGATTCTAACTGAAATAAGTCACACAGAAAAAGAAACATCATAAGATATCAGTAATACACGGAATGTAAACTTGGCTACACAGGAACTGAATTACAGAACAGAACAGGGTCTCAAATTTAGAAAACCAACTTATGCTTGCTTAAGGGGAAAGGTGAGTTGGGGTGCTGCATAAAACCAGAGATTGAAATGAGCACAGATAAAGTTCCTTAAGCCAAATATGGAATAGACAAGAGCTACTCCTTGCTCAACGAAATGGACTCAACACCGCATATTAAACGCCTAAGAATGTACCTGACTAGTAAGTATCTTAAAACCTATGGATTTCTATGTCTCCAAAAGAGAATCAAGCATGTGTACAGGGGCAAAAACGCAGCGGTGATAGGATTCGAGAGGTTCGTGAGCAAATGAAGACCCTTTGAAGTCATATTGTATGGTACCCATTCCACGGGTTTCAACTACCCAGGATTAAGGTATTCTTCCTTCAGCTAAAACATGCATGTGGAACCTAGAGTATGATCAACCATGTGATCGGGAGACGTGTTCAAATATGTCTCAGTTTTCGTACCCTGGTACTCGGGTGCAACATTCCAGACGCTTTACTAACACTCTCCCCACTTGGAGAGTCAGTCCCTTTAACCTCCTGTTTGGCCCAGTTTGCAATTTCTGTGAAAGATGAACAGGAATAGCGAGAACCAATGAGAGACTAGCTGGAGGTGTCTGGACGGGCAAATTTAACTCTCATTTCCCACCAGGAAGAGGAATTAACCAAAGGCTCAGCGTGTCGTGCCAGAACAAGATTAGGGCCTGAAGACATCCTGCGGTGTTGCGGCCAGGTCACAAGAAAGCGAGTTGAGGAAAGGAGTTCAGGGGCACTGTAATTCACAAACCTGCAGAGTTATAAATGACAGCTATCGTCCAAAAATATACTGAAGTAAGGCTGCCAAGAGGACTTGAAAGCGGGGCAGAATTGCAGGAAACCGATTTCAGGAGGTAGACTGGAATTGCATTGAAAGCATAGGAAAAGAGGCAGAACGTCCACAATGATGCACTTGGCCAAAAAGGGCGTATGCGTTTTTTCCTGAATATATTCAGGAAAAAACGCATACGCCCTTTTTGGCCAACCAAGCAAACTTGCAAAGGAAATCTGCACTACAATGAATTCTCACTTCTCCCCGGTCAAAAGGGCCATCTGAAAAAAGTGTAAAATCCAGAAAGGCAGGACAGGCCATGGAGAACTGGGAGCCTTGTTATGCTGATGGGCGGGATGTAAATTGCCAAAAACCACTCCCGAGAAGTGTATGGTGTTTCCTGAAACATCTAAAAAACAAAGCAACAGAACCTAGGGCACTTCCACTTATGGTCCTATAGCTTAGGGAAATTAAAATCAAAAAGACACAGCCACCCCAAAGTTTGGAACGGCTGTGTTTACAAGAACCTCGTTTACAGTACAAGTTCAACATCGCAGAAAGTGAAAAATGGATAAAGAAGTTGTGGTATTTACTTACAAAGCAATATCACTCAGCAATGAAATCTGTGTCATCAGGCCCTTAGCAGCACAATGAGTGGATTCAGGTATGATGATTCTAACTGAAATAAGTCACACAGAAAAAGAAACATCATAAGATATCAGTAATACACGGAATGTAAACTTGGCTACACAGGAACTGAATTACAGAACAGAACAGGGTCTCAAATTTAGAAAACCAACTTATGCTTGCTTAAGGGTAAAGGTGAGTTGGGATGCTGCATAAAACCAGAGATTGAAATGAGCACAGATAAAGTTCCTTAAGCCAAATATGGAATAGACAAGAGCTACTCCTTGCTCAACGAAATGGACTCAACACCGCATATTAAACGCCTAAGAATGTACCTGACTAGTAAGTATCTTAAAACCTATGGATTGCTATGTCTCCGAAAGAGAATCAAGCATGTGTACAGGGGCATAAACGCAGCAGTGATAGGATTGGAGAGGTTCGGTGAGCAAATGAAGACCCTTTGAAGTCATATTGCATGGTACCCATTCCACGGGTTTCAACTACCCAGGTTTTAGGTATTCTTCCTTCAGCTAAAACATGCATGTGGAACCCAGAGTATGATCAACCATGTGATCGGGAGACGTGTTCAAATATGTCTCAGTTTTCGTACCCTGGTACTCGGGTGCAACATTCCAGACGCTTTACTAACACTCTCCCGACTTGGAGAGTCAGTCCCTTTAAACTCCTGTTTGGCCCAGTTTGCAATTTCTGCGGAAGATGAACAGGAATAGCGAGAACCAATGAGAGACTAGCTGGAGGTGTCTGGATGGGCAAATTTAACTCTCATTTCCCACCAGGAAGAGGAATTAACCAAAGGCTCAGCGTGCCGTGCCGGAACCAGATTAGGGCCTGAAGCCATCCTGTGGTGTTTTGGCCAGCTCACAAGAAAGCGAGTTGAAGAATGGAGCTCAGGGGCACTGTAATTCACAAACCTGCAGAGTTATAAATGACAGCTATCGTCCAAAAATAGACTGAAGTAAGGCTGCCAAGAGGACTTGAAAGCGGGGCAGAATAGCAGGAAACCGATTTCAGGAGGTAGACTGGAATTGCATTGAAAGCATAGGAAAAGAGGCAGAACGTCCACAATGATGCACTTGGCCAAAAAGGGCGTATGCGGTTTTTCCTGAATATATTCAGGAAAAAACGCATACGCCCTTTTTGGCCAAGCAAGCAAACTTGCAAAGGAAATCTGCACTACAATGAAGTCTCACTTCTCCCCGGTCAAAAGGGCCATCTGAAAAAAGTGTAAAATCCAGAAAGGCAGGACAGGCCATGGAGAACTGGGAGCCTTGTTATGCTGATGGGCGGGATGTAAATTGCCAACAACCACTCGGGAGAAGTGTATGGTGTTTCCTGAAACTTCTAAAAAACAAAGCAACAGAGCCTAGGTCACTTCCACTTATGGGCCTATAGCTTAGGGAAATTAAAATCAAAAAGACACAGCCACCCCAAAGTTTCGGACGCCTCTGTTTACAAAACCTCGTTTACAGTACAAGTTCAACATCGCAGAAAGTGAAAAATGGATAAAGAAGTTGTGGTACTTACGTACAATGCAGTATCACTCAGCAATGAAATCTATGTCATCAGGCCCGTAGCAGTATAATGAGTGGATTCAGGTACGATTATTCTAACTGAAATAAGTCACACAGAAAAAGAAACATCATAAGATATCAGTAATACACGGAATGTAAACTTGGCTACACAGGAACTGAATTACAGAACAGAACAGGGTCTCAAATTTAGAAAACCAACTTATGCTTGCTTAAGGGTAAAGGTGAGTTGGGGTGCTGCATAAAACCAGAGATTGAAATGAGCACAGATAAAGTTCCTTAAGTCAAATATGGAATAGACAAGAGCTACTCCTTGCTGAACGAAAAGGACTCAACACCGCATATTAAACGCCTAAGAATGTACCTGACTAGTAAGTATCTTAAAACCTATGGATTGCTATGTCTCGGAAAGAGAATCAAGCATGTGTACAGGGGCATAAACGCAGCAGTGATAGGATTGGAGATGTTCGGTGAGCAAATGAAGACCCTTTGAAGTCATATTGCATGGTACCCATTACACGGGTCTTAACTCTCCAGGTTTAAGGTATTCTTCCTTCAGCTAAAACGTGTATGTGGAACCCAGAGTATGATCAACCATGTGAACGGGAGACGTGTTCAAATATGTCTCAGTTTTCCTCCCCTGGTACTCGGGTGCAACATTCCAGACGCTTTACTAACACTCTCCCCACTTGGAGAGTCAGTCCCTTTAACCTCCTGTTTGGCCCAGTTTGCAATTTCTGCGGAAGATGAACAGGAATAGCGAGAACCAATGAGAGGCTAGCTGGAGGTGTCTGGACGGGCAAATTTAACTCTCATTTCCCACCAGGAAGAGGAATTAACCAAGGCTCAGCATGCCGGGCCGGAACCAGATTAGGGCCTGAAGACATCCTGCGGTGTTGCGGCCAGGTCACAAGAAAGCGAGTTGAAGAAAGGAGCTCAGGGACTCTGTAATTCACAAACCTGCCGAGTTATAAATGACAGCTATCGTCCAAAAATAGACTGAAGTAAGGCTGCCAAGAGGACTTGAAAGTGGGGCAGAATTGCAGGAAACCAATTTCAGGAGGTAGACTGGAATTGCATTGAAAGCATAGGAAAAGAGGCAGAACGTCCACAATGATGCACTTGGCCAAAAAGGGCGTATGCGTTTTTTCCTGAATATATTCAGGAAAAAAGGCATACGCCCTTTTTGGCCAACCAAGCAAACTTGCAAAGGAAATCTGCACTACAATGAAGTCTCACTTCTCCCCGGTCAAAAGGGCCATCTGAAAAAAGTGTAAAATCCAGAAAGGCAGGACAGGCCATGGAGAACTGGGAGCCTTGTTATGCTGATGGGCGGGATGTAAATTGCCAACAGACACTCAGGAGAAGTGTATGGTGTTTCCTGAAACATCTAAAAAACAAAGCAACAGAGCCTAGGGCACTTCCACTTATGGTCCTATAGCTTAGGGAAATTAAAATAAAAAGACACAGCCACCCCAATGTTTGGGACGCCTCCGTTTACAAGAACCTCGTTTACCGTACAAGTTCAATATCACAGAAAGTGAAAAATGGATAAAGAACTTGTGGTACTTACGTACAATGCAGTATCACTCAGCAATGAAATCTATGTCATCAGGCCCGTAGCAGCATAATGAGTGGATTCAGGTACGATGATTCTAACTGAAATAAGTCACACAGAAAAAGAAACATCATAAGATATCACTAATACACGGAATGTAAACTTGGCTACACAGGAACTGCATTCCAAAACAGAACAGGGTCTCAAATTTAGAAAACCAACTTATGCTTGCTTAAGGGTAAAGGTGAGTTGGGGTGCTGCATAAAACCAGAGATTGAAATGAGCACAGATAAAGTTCCTTAAGCCAAATATGGAATAGACAAGAGCTACTCGTTGCTCAACGAAATGGACTCAAAACCCCATATTAAACGCCTAAGAATGTACCTGACTAGTAAGTATCTTAAAACCTATGGATTGCTATGTC